>NW_027617076.1:0-151209 GCF_964187855.1 Myxine glutinosa | reverse complement strand
GGCGACTCCATTGTGAAATCTTCTCAAAAGTGGCGACTCCATTGTGAAATCTTCTCAAAGTGGCGACTCCATTGTGAAATGTGTGCAAAAGTGGCGACTCCATTGTGAAATGTGTGCAAAAGTGGCGACTCCATTGTGAAATCTTCTCAAAAGTGGCGACTCCATTGTGAAATCTTCTCAAAAGTGGCGACTCCATTGTGAAATCTTCTCAAAAGTGGCGACTCCATTGTGAAATGTGTGCAAAAGTGGCGACTCCATTGTGAAATGTGTGCAAAAGTGGCGACTCCATTGTGAAATCTTCTCAAAAGTGGCGACTCCATTGTGAAATCTTCTCAAAAGTGGCGACTCCATTGTGAAATCTTCTCAAAAGTGGCGACTCCATTGTGAAATGTGTGCAAAAGTGGCGACTCCATTGTGAAATCTTCTCAAAAGTGGCGACTCCATTGTGAAATGTGTGCAAAAGTGGCGACTCCATTGTGAAATCTTCTCAAAAGTGCGACTCCATTGTGAAATCTTCTCAATAGTGGCGACTCCATTGTGAAATCTTCTCAAAAGTGGCGACTCCATTGTGAAATCTTCTCAAAAGTGGCGACTCCATTGTGAAATCTTCTCAAAAGTGGCGACTCCATTGTGAAATCTTCTCAAAAGTGGCGACTCCATTGTGAAATCTTCTCAAAAGTGGCGACTCCATTGTGAAATCTTCTCAAAAGTGGCGACTCCATTGTGAAATCTTCTCAAAAGTGGCGACTCCATTGTGAAATGTGTGCAAAAGTGGCGACTCCATTGTGAAATGTGTGCAAAAGTGGCGACTCCATTGTGAAATCTTCTCAAAAGTGGCGACTCCATTGTGAAATCTTCTCAAAAGTGGCGACTCCATTGTGAAATCTTCTCAAAAGTGGCGACTCCATTGTGAAATGTGTGCAAAAGTGGCGACTCCATTGTGAAATGTGTGCAAAAGTGGCGACTCCATTGTGAAATCTTCTCAAAAGTGGCGACTCCATTGTGAAATCTTCTCAAAAGTGGCGACTCCATTGTGAAATCTTCTCAAAAGTGGCGACTCCATTGTGAAATCTTCTCAAAAGTGGCGACTCCATTGTGAAATCTTCTCAAAAGTGGCGACTCCATTGTGAAATCTTCTCAAAAGTGGCGACTCCATTGTGAAATCTTCTCAAAAGTGGCGACTCCATTGTGAAATGTGTGCAAAAGTGGCGACTCCATTGTGAAATGTGTGCAAAAGTGGCGACTCCATTGTGAAATCTTCTCAAAGTGGCGACTCCATTGTGAAATCTTCTCAAAAGTGGCGACTCCATTGTGAAATCTTCTCAAAAGTGGCGACTCCATTGTGAAATCTTCTCAAAAGTGGCGACTCCATTGTGAAATCTTCTCAAAAGTGGCGACTCCATTGTGAAATCTTCTCAAAAGTGGTGACTCCATTGTGAAATCTTCTCAAAAGTGGCGACTCCATTGTGAAATCTTCTCAAAAGTGGCGACTCCATTGTGAAATGTGTGCAAAAGTGGCGACTCCATTGTGAAATGTGTGCAAAAGTGGCGACTCCATTGTGAAATCTTCTCAAAAGTGGCGACTCCATTGTGAAATCTTCTCAAAAGTGGCGACTCCATTGTGAAATCTTCTCAAAAGTGGCGACTCCATTGTGAAATGTGTGCAAAAGTGGCGACTCCATTGTGAAATCTTCTCAAAAGTGGCGACTCCATTGTGAAATCTTCTCAAAAGTGGCGACTCCATTGTGAAATCTTCTCAAAAGTGGCGACTCCATTGTGAAATCTTCTCAAAAGTGGCGACTCCATTGTGAAATGTGTGCAAAAGTGGCGACTCCATTGTGAAATGTATGCAAAAGTGGCGACTCCATTGTGAAATGTGTGCAAAAGTGGCGACTCCATTGTGAAATGTGTGCAAAAGTGGCGACTCCATTGTGAAATCTTCTCAAAAGTGGCGACTCCATTGTGAAATCTTCTCAAAAGTGGCGACTCCATTGTGAAATCTTCTCAAAAGTGGCGACTCCATTGTGAAATCTTCTCAAAAGTGGCGACTCCATTGTGAAATCTTCTCAAAAGTGGCGACTCCATTGTGAAATCTTCTCAAAAGTGGCGACTCCATCGTGAAATCTTCTCAAAAGTGGCGACTCCATTGTGAAATCTTCTCAAAAGTGGCGACTCCATTGTGAAATCTTCTCAAAAGTGGCGACTCCATTGTGAAATCTTCTCAAAAGTAGCGACTCCATTGTGAAATCTTCTCAAAAGTTGCGACTCCATTGTGAAATGTGTGCAAAAGTGGCGACTCCATTGTGAAATCTTCTCAAAAGTGGCGACTCCATTGTGAAATGTGTGCAAAAGTGGCGACTCCATTGTGAAATGTGTGCAAAAGTGGCGACTCCATTGTGAAATGTGTGCAAAAGTGGCGACTCCATTGTGAAATCTTCTCAAAAGTGGCGACTCCATTGTGAAATCTTCTCAAAAGTGGCGACTCCATTGTGAAATCTTCTCAAAAGTGGCGACTCCATTGTGAAATCTTCTCAAAAGTGGCGACTCCATTGTGAAATCTTCTGAAAAGTGGCGACTCCATTGTGAAATCTTCTCAAAAGTGGCGACTCCATTGTGAAATGTGTGCAAAAGTGGCGACTCCATTGTGAAATGTGTGCAAAAGTGGCGACTCCATTGTGAAATCTTCTCAAAAGTGGCGACTCCATTGTGAAATCTTCTCAAAAGTGGCGACTCCATTGTGAAATCTTCTCAAAAGTGGCGACTCCATTGTGAAATGTGTGCAAAAGTGGCGACTCCATTGTGAAATGTGTGCAAAAGTGGCGACTCCATTGTGAAATCTTCTCAAAAGTGGCGACTCCATTGTGAAATCTTCTCAAAAGTGGCGACTCCATTGTGAAATCTTCTCAAAAGTGGCGACTCCATTGTGAAATCTTCTCAAAAGTGGCGACTCCATTGTGAAATGTGTGCAAAAGTGGCGACTCCATTGTGAAATCTTCTCAAAAGTGGCGACTCCATTGTGAAATCTTCTCAAAAGTGGCGACTCCATTGTGAAATCTTCTCAAAAGTGGCGACTCCATTGTGAAATGTGTGCAAAAGTGGCGACTCCATTGTGAAATGTGTGCAAAAGTGGCGACTCCATTGTGAAATCTTCTCAAAAGTGGCGACTCCATTGTGAAATCTTCTCAAAAGTGGCGACTCCATTGTGAAATCTTCTCAAAAGTGGCGACTCCATTGTGAAATCTTCTCAAAAGTGGCGACTCCATTGTGAAATCTTCTCAAAAGTGGCGACTCCATTGTGAAATCTTCTCAAAAGTGGCGACTCCATTGTGAAATCTTCTCAAAAGTGGCGACTCCATTGTGAAATCTTCTCAAAAGTGGCGACTCCATTGTGAAATGTGTGCAAAAGTGGCGACTCCATTGTGAAATGTGTGCAAAAGTGGCGACTCCATTGTGAAATCTTCTCAAAAGTGGCGACTCCATTGTGAAATCTTCTCAAAAGTGGCGACTCCATTGTGAAATGTGTGCAAAAGTGGCGACTCCATTGTGAAATCTTCTCAAAAGTGGCGACTCCATTGTGAAATCTTTTCAAAAGTGGCGACTCCATTGTGAAATCTTCTCAAAAGTGGCGACTCCATTGTGAAATCTTCTCAAAAGTGGCGACTCCATTGTGAAATCTTCTCAAAAGTGGCGACTCCATTGTGAAATCTTCTCAAAAGTGGCGACTCCATTGTGAAATCTTCTCAAAAGTGGCGACTCCATTGTGAAATGTGTGCAAAAGTGGCGACTCCATTGTGAAATGTGTGCAAAAGTGGCGACTCCATTGTGAAATCTTCTCAAAAGTGGCGACTCCATTGTGAAATCTTCTCAAAAGTGGCGACTCCATTGTGAAATCTTCTCAAAAGTGGCGACTCCATTGTGAAATGTGTGCAAAAGTGGCGACTCCATTGTGAAATGTGTGCAAAAGTGGCGACTCCATTGTGAAATCTTCTCAAAAGTGGCGACTCCATTGTGAAATCTTCTCAAAAGTGGCGACTCCATTGTGAAATCTTCTCAAAAGTGGCGACTCCATTGTGAAATGTGTGCAAAAGTGGCGACTCCATTGTGAAATCTTCTCAAAAGTGGCGACTCCATTGTGAAATGTGTGCAAAAGTGGCGACTCCATTGTGAAATCTTCTCAAAAGTGGCGACTCCATTGTGAAATCTTCTCAATAGTGGCGACTCCATTGTGAAATCTTCTCAAAAGTGGCGACTCCATTGTGAAATCTTCTCAAAAGTGGCGACTCCATTGTGAAATCTTCTCAAAAGTGGCGACTCCATTGTGAAATCTTCTCAAAAGTGGCGACTCCATTGTGAAATCTTCTCAAAAGTGGCGACTCCATTGTGAAATCTTCTCAAAAGTGGCGACTCCATTGTGAAATCTTCTCAAAAGTGGCGACTCCATTGTGAAATGTGTGCAAAAGTGGCGACTCCATTGTGAAATGTGTGCAAAAGTGGCGACTCCATTGTGAAATCTTCTCAAAAGTGGCGACTCCATTGTGAAATCTTCTCAAAAGTGGCGACTCCATTGTGAAATCTTCTCAAAAGTGGCGACTCCATTGTGAAATGTGTGCAAAAGTGGCGACTCCATTGTGAAATGTGTGCAAAAGTGGCGACTCCATTGTGAAATCTTCTCAAAAGTGGCGACTCCATTGTGAAATCTTCTCAAAAGTGGCGACTCCATTGTGAAATGTGTGCAAAAGTGGCGACTCCATTGTGAAATCTTCTCAAAAGTGGCGACTCCATTGTGAAATCTTTTCAAAAGTGGCGACTCCAATGTGAAATCTTCTCAAAAGTGGCGACTCCATTGTGAAATCTTCTCAAAAGTGGCGACTCCATTGTGAAATCTTCTCAAAAGTGGCGACTCCATTGTGAAATCTTCTCAAAAGTGGCGACTCCATTGTGAAATGTGTGCAAAAGTGGCGACTCCATTGTGAAATGTGTGCAAAAGTGGCGACTCCATTGTGAAATCTTCTCAAAAGTGGCGACTCCATTGTGAAATCTTCTCAAAAGTGGCGACTCCATTGTGAAATCTTCTCAAAAGTGGCGACTCCATTGTGAAATGTGTGCAAAAGTGGCGACTCCATTGTGAAATGTGTGCAAAAGTGGCGACTCCATTGTGAAATCTTCTCAAAAGTGGCGACTCCATTGTGAAATCTTCTCAAAAGTGGCGACTCCATTGTGAAATCTTCTCAAAAGTGGCGACTCCATTGTGAAATGTGTGCAAAAGTGGCGACTCCATTGTGAAATCTTCTCAAAAGTGGCGACTCCATTGTGAAATGTGTGCAAAAGTGGCGACTCCATTGTGAAATCTTCTCAAAAGTGGCGACTCCATTGTGAAATCTTCTCAATAGTGGCGACTCCATTGTGAAATCTTCTCAAAAGTGGCGACTCCATTGTGAAATCTTCTCAAAAGTGGCGACCCCATTGTGAAATCTTCTCAAAAGTGGCGACTCCATTGTGAAATGTGTGCAAAAGTGGCGACTCCATTGTGAAATGTGTGCAAAAGTGGCGACTCCATTGTGAAATCTTCTCAAAAGTGGCGACTCCATTGTGAAATCTTCTCAAAAGTGGCGACTCCATTGTGAAATCTTCTCAAAAGTGGCGACTCCATTGTGAAATGTGTGCAAAAGTGGCGACTCCATTGTGAAATCTTCTCAAAAGTGGCGACTCCATTGTGAAATGTGTGCAAAAGTGGCGACTCCATTGTGAAATCTTCTCAAAAGTGGCGACTCCATTGTGAAATCTTCTCAATAGTGGCGACTCCATTGTGAAATCTTCTCAAAAGTGGCGACTCCATTGTGAAATCTTCTCAAAAGTGGCGACTCCATTGTGAAATCTTCTCAAAAGTGGCGACTCCATTGTGAAATCTTCTCAAAAGTGGCGACTCCATTGTGAAATCTTCTCAAAAGTGGCGACTCCATTGTGAAATCTTCTCAAAAGTGGCGACTCCATTGTGAAATCTTCTCAAAAGTGGCGACTCCATTGTGAAATCTTCTCAAAAGTGGCGACTCCATTGTGAAATGTGTGCAAAAGTGGCGACTCCATTGTGAAATCTTCTCAAAAGTGGCGACTCCATTGTGAAATCTTCTCAAAAGTGGCGACTCCATTGTGAAATCTTCTCAAAAGTGGCGACTCCATTGTGAAATGTGTGCAAAAGTGGCGACTCCATTGTGAAATGTATGCAAAAGTGGCGACTCCATTGTGAAATCTTCTCAAAAGTGGCGACTCCATTGTGAAATCTTCTCAAAAGTGGCGACTCCATTGTGAAATCTTCTCAAAAGTGGCGACTCCATTGTGAAATCTTCTCAAAAGTGGCGACTCCATTGTGAAATGTGTGCAAAAGTGGCGACTCCATTGTGAAATCTTCTCAAAAGTGGCGACTCCATTGTGAAATCTTCTCAAAAGTGGCGACTCCATTGTGAAATCTTCTCAAAAGTGGCGACTCCATTGTGAAATCTTCTCAAAAGTGGCGACTCCATTGTGAAATCTTCTCAAAAGTGGCGACTCCATTGTGAAATGTGTGCAAAAGTGGCGACTCCATTGTGAAATGTGTGCAAAAGTGGCGACTCCATTGAGAAATCTTCTCAAAAGTGGCGACTCCATTGTGAAATCTTCTCAAAAGTGGCGACTCCATTGTGAAATCTTCTCAAAAGTGGCGACTCCATTGTGAAATCTTCTCAAAAGTGGCGACTCCATTGTGAAATCTTCTCAAAAGTGGCGACTCCATTGTGAAATCTTCTCAAAAGTGGTGACTCCATTGTGAAATCTTCTCAAAAGTGGCGACTCCATTGTGAAATCTTCTCAAAAGTGGCGACTCCATTGTGAAATGTGTGCAAAAGTGGCGACTCCATTGTGAAATGTGTGCAAAAGTGGCGACTCCATTGTGAAATCTTCTCAAAAGTGGCGACTCCATTGTGAAATCTTCTCAAAAGTGGCGACTCCATTGTGAAATCTTCTCAAAAGTGGCAACTCCATTGTGAAATGTGTGCAAAAGTGGCGACTCCATTGTGAAATATTCTCAAAAGTGGCGACTCCATTGTGAAATCTTCTCAAAAGTGGCGACTCCATTGTGAAATCTTCTCAAAAGTGGCGACTCCATTGTGAAATCTTCTCAAAAGTGGCGACTCCATTGTGAAATCTTCTCAAAAGTGGCGACTCCATTGTGAAATGTGTGCAAAAGTGGCGACTCCATTGTGAAATCTTCTCAAAAGTGGCGACTCCATTGTGAAATCTTCTCAAAAGTGGCGACTCCATTGTGAAATCTTCTCAAAAGTGGCGACTCCATTGTGAAATCTTCTCAAAAGTGGCGACTCCATTGTGAAATGTGTGCAAAAGTGGCGACTCCATTGTGAAATGTGTGCAAAAGTGGCGACTCCATTGTGAAATCTTCTCAAAAGTGGCGACTCCATTGTGAAATCTTCTCAAAAGTGGCGACTCCATTGTGAAATCTTCTCAAAAGTGGCGACTCCATTGTGAAATCTTCTCAAAAGTGGCGACTCCATTGTGAAATCTTCTCAAAAGTGGCGACTCCATTGTGAAATCTTCTCAAAAGTGGCGACTCCATTGTGAAATCTTCTCAAAAGTGGCGACTCCATTGTGAAATCTTCTCAAAAGTGGCGACTCCATTGTGAAATCTTCTCAAAAGTGGCGACTCCATTGTGAAATCTTCTCAAAAGTGGCGACTCCATTGTGAAATCTTCTCAAAAGTGGCGACTCCATTGTGAAATGTGTGCAAAAGTGGCGACTCCATTGTGAAATCTTCTCAAAAGTGGCGACTCCATTGTGAAATCTTCTCAAAAGTGGCGACTCCATTGTGAAATGTGCTCAAAAGTGGCGACTCCATTGTGAAATCTTCGCAAAAGTGGCGACTCCATTGTGAAATCTTCTCAAAAGTGGCGACTCCATTGTGAAATGTGTGCAAAAGTGGCGACTCCATTGTGAAATCTTCTCAAAAGTGGCGACTCCATTGTGAAATCTTCTCAAAAGTGGCGACTCCATTGTGAAATCTTCTCAAAAGTGGCGACTCCATTGTGAAGTCTTCTCAAAAGTGGCGACTCCATTGTGAAATCTTCTCAAAAGTGGCGACTCCATTGTGAAATCTTCTCAAAAGTGGCGACTCCATTGTGAAATGTGTGCAAAAGTGGCGACTCCATTGTGAAATCTTCTCAAAAGTGGCGACTCCATTGTGAAATCTTCTCAAAAGTGGCGACTCCATTGTGAAATGTGCTCAAAAGTGGCGACTCCATTGTGAAATCTTCTCAAAAGTGGCGACTCCATTGTGAAATCTTCTCAAAAGTGGCGACTCCATTGTGAAATGTGTGCAAAAGTGGCGACTCCATTGTGAAATCTTCTCAAAAGTGGCGACTCCATTGTGAAATGTGTGCAAAAGTGGCGACTCCATTGTGAAATCTTCTCAAAAGTGGCGACTCCATTGTGAAATCTTCTCAATAGTGGCAACTCCATTGTGAAATGTGTACAAAAGTGGCGACTCCATTGTGAAATCTTCTCAAAAGTGGCGACTCCATTGTGAAATCTTCTCAAAAGTGGCGACTCCATTGTGAAATGTGTGCAAAAGTGGCGACTCCATTGTGAAATCTTCTCAAAAGTGGCGACTCCATTGTGAAATCTTCTCAAAAGTGGCGACTCCATTGTGAAATCTTCTCAAAAGTGGCGACTCCATTGTGAAATCTTCTCAAAAGTGGCGACTCCATTGTGAAATCTTCTCAAAAGTGGCGACTCCATTGTGAAATGTGTGCAAAAGTGGCGACTCCATTGTGAAATGTGTGCAAAAGTGGCGACTCCATTGTGAAATCTTCTCAAAAGTGGCGACTCCATTGTGAAATCTTCACAAAAGTGGCGACTCCATTGTGAAATCTTCTCAAAAGTGGCGACTCCATTGTGAAATCTTCTCAAAAGTGGCGACTCCATTGTGAAATCTTCTCAAAAGTGGCGACTCCATTGTGAAATCTTCTCAAAAGTGGTGACTCCATTGTGAAATCTTCTCAAAAGTGGCGACTCCATTGTGAAATCTTCTCAAAAGTGGCGACTCCATTGTGAAATGTGTGCAAAAGTGGCGACTCCATTGTGAAATGTGTGCAAAAGTGGCGACTCCATTGTGAAATCTTCTCAAAAGTGGCGACTCCATTGTGAAATCTTCTCAAAAGTGGCGACTCCATTGTGAAATCTTCTCAAAAGTGGCGACTCCATTGTGAAATGTGTGCAAAAGTGGCGACTCCATTGTGAAATCTTCTCAAAAGTGGCGACTCCATTGTGAAATCTTCTCAAAAGTGGCGACTCCATTGTGAAATCTTCTCAAAAGTGGCGACTCCATTGTGAAATCTTCTCAAAAGTGGCGACTCCATTGTGAAATGTGTGCAAAAGTGGCGACTCCATTGTGAAATGTATGCAAAAGTGGCGACTCCATTGTGAAATGTGTGCAAAAGTGGCGACTCCATTGTGAAATGTGTGCAAAAGTGGCGACTCCATTGTGAAATCTTCTCAAAAGTGGCGACTCCATTGTGAAATCTTCTCAAAAGTGGCGACTCCATTGTGAAATCTTCTCAAAAGTGGCGACTCCATTGTGAAATCTTCTCAAAAGTGGCGACTCCATTGTGAAATCTTCTCAAAAGTGGCGACTCCATTGTGAAATCTTCTCAAAAGTGGCGACTCCATTGTGAAATGTGTGCAAAAGTGGCGACTCCATTGTGAAATCTTCTCAAAAGTGGCGACTCCATTGTGAAATGTGTGCAAAAGTGGCGACTCCATTGTGAAATCTTCTCAAAAGTGGCGACTCCATTGTGAAATCTTCTCAAAAGTGGCGACTCCATTGTGAAATCTTCTCAAAAGTGGCGACTCCATTGTGAAATCTTCTCAAAAGTGGCGACTCCATTGTGAAATCTTCTCAAAAGTGGCGACTCCATTGTGAAATGTGTGCAAAAGTGGCGACTCCATTGTGAAATCTTCTCAAAAGTGGCGACTCCATTGTGAAATCTTCTCAAAAGTGGCGACTCCATTGTGAAATCTTCTCAAAAGTGGCGACTCCATTGTGAAATCTTCTCAAAAGTGGCGACTCCATTGTGAAATCTTCTCAAAAGTGGCGACTCCATTGTGAAATCTTCTCAAAAGTGGCGACTCCATTGTGAAATCTTCTCAAAAGTGGCGACTCCATTGTGAAATCTCTCAAAAGTGGCGACTCCATTGTGAAATCTTCTCAAAAGTGGCGACTCCATTGTGAAATGTGTGCAAAAGTGGCGACTCCATTGTGAAATCTTCTCAAAAGTGGCGACTCCATTGTGAAATCTTCTCAAAAGTGGCGACTCCATTGTGAAATCTTCTCAAAAGTGGCGACTCCATTGTGAAATCTTCTCAAAAGTGGCGACTCCATTGTGAAATGTGTGCAAAAGTGGCGACTCCATTGTGAAATCTTCTCAAAAGTGGCGACTCCATTGTGAAATCTTCTCAAAAGTGGCGACTCCATTGTGAAATGTGTGCAAAAGTGGCGACTCCATTGTGAAATCTTCTCAAAAGTGGCGACTCCATTGTGAAATCTTCTCAAAAGTGGCGACTCCATTGTGAAATGTGTGCAAAAGTGGCGACTCCATTGTGAAATCTTCTCAAAAGTGGCGACTCCATTGTGAAATGTGTGCAAAAGTGGCGACTCCATTGTGAAATCTTCTCAAAAGTGGCGACTCCATTGTGAAATCTTCTCAAAAGTGGCGACTCCATTGTGAAATCTTCTCAAAAGTGGCGACTCCATTGTGAAATGTGTGCAAAAGTGGCGACTCCATTGTGAAATATTCTCAAAAGTGGCAACTCCATTGTGAAATCTTGTCAAAAGTGGCGACTCCATTGTGAAATGTGTGCAAAAGTGGCGACTCCATTGTGAAATCTTCTCAAAAGTGGCGACTCCATTGTGAAATCTTCTCAAAAGTGGCGACTCCATTGTGAAATCTTCTCAAAAGTGACGACTCCATTGTGAAATGTGTGCAAAAGTGGCGACTCCATTGTGAAATGTGTGCAAAAGTGGCGACTCCATTGTGAAATCTTCTCAAAAGTGGCGACTCCATTGTGAAATCTTCTCAAAAGTGGCGACTCCATTGTGAAATGTGTGCAAAAGTGGCGACTCCATTGTGAAATCTTCTCAAAAGTGGCGACTCCATTGTGAAATCTTCTCAAAAGTGGCGACTCCATTGTGAAATGTGTGCAAAAGTGGCGACTCCATTGTGAAATCTTCTCAAAAGTGGCGACTCCATTGTGAAATCTTCTCAAAAGTGGCGACTCCATTGTGAAATGTGTGCAAAAGTGGCGACTCCATTGTGAAATCTTCTCAAAAGTCACTATCACTTTCACTATCACATGTGCGAAAAGTGTTTTTTCCACACTAATACACGTGCAAAAGTGGTTTCCTGCACCAACACAAGTGCGAAAAGTGGTTTTTCAACACTAACACAAGTGCGAAAAGTGGTATTTCAACACTAACACAAGTGCGAAAAGTGGTTTTTCAACACTATCACAAGTGCAAAAAGTGTTTTTTCCACACTAATACAAGTGCAAAAGTGGTTTCCTGCACTGGTTTGGAACACATGGGGTTTGGAGGGGTTTGGAACACAAGATTTAGAGGCAAACACAGAGTTGAGGCATTCAGCTTTTTCACGTGCGGAGTCAGCCGTGTGGACATTTGAGGTGAGGGAGGGGATGGAGGGGGAACAAACACCAGAAACAGATTTGACCAGACGCCACCAGGATTTGGAAGAGGGAGACAGATAAGAGAGTTCGGTCCTGAGAACAGAGAGATATTGTTTCCCGGCTCACGGTTTGTTCACGGTTTGTTCACGACATTAAAAACATCATTGTCTGAGAGGGTCTGTGGGGGGTTTGAGTGATTGTAGCTCGTGATCCAGGTGAGCTTCAGGACCCACGGTCCTACTTTTATGATTATTATACAAGCTGGGACAGGTAGAAAAGATATGTAACAATAAATGACCAAAGAACAATTATCTTCTTCCTGATGTATTCCTGATGTATATATATATTATACATATGATAAACTCGCTCTTCATACAAAACACCCACATGACCCTTTATATCTGGATCAAGATTCCCACCCCAGGTAAACAACTCCATGGAGGCACGTCATAGAAATCCCACAGCCGTGAAACCTCCAATCGATAACATAGAAAATAATTATGGATCAAAATGTGATCGAAACACGACAAGATTCACATTAGTTTCCTCAAAGAAATACCATTTCTATTGCGAGCACAATGAATGTCATGACGTCCTGAAAGGTGATTCTCTTACTCACATGGAATGTGAAACGTCCGCACAACGCTCCTTGTTGTTGTCTCTTCCGAACATGTGTCTAAGTTGAAAAAGATTGAAAAGTCAATTTATTGTACATTCCCTGAGATCCAAAATCAAGTTTTCAAAAGTGCAGATGGGGGTGAATGAAATTATTTACTTCACACGCTTTTACGGGGTGTTTTTCTCCTTCTTTGGTGAATCGTGTGGAGGTGAGGAGTTCAGATCAACGTCTTTGATTGATGATGATGGAATCATCTTTGATTCCCTGAAAAAGAACAGTTTTCTTTCATCCACAGCTTAATACAGTTGTGCTAAACCGGAAAACATGAACACATTCTCCATTTCAACAAATCTTTTCTTTCCTTCAGACACCACAATGACACATAAAACCAGGTAAAATAAAACTAGAGCGGCACTCGGTAGAGCGCATACCTCCAAGCGCATACAAGTGCGTAATGTGGTTTTTCAACACTAACATAAGTGCGAAAAGTGGTTTTTCAACACAATCACAAGTGCAAAAAGTGTTTTTTCCACACCAATACAAGTGCAAAAGTGGTTTCCTGCACCAACACAAGTGCGAAAAGTGGTTTTTCAACACTAACACATGTGCAAAAAGTGTTTTTTCCACACTAATACAAGTGCAAAAGTGGTTTCCTGCACCAACACAAGTGCGAAAAGTGGTTTTTCAACACTAACACAAGTGCGAAAAGTGGTTTTTCAACACTAACACATGTGCGAAAAATGGTTTTTCAACACTATCACAAGTGCAAAAAGTGTTTTTTCCACACTAATACAAGTGCAAAGGTGGTTTCCTGCACCAACACAAGTGCGAAAAGTGGTTTTTCAACACTAACACAAGTGCGAAAAGTGGTTTTTCAACACTAACACAAGTGCGAAAAGTGGTTTTTCAACACTATCACAAGTGCAAAAAGTGTTTTTTCCACACTAGTACAAGTGCAAAAGTGGTTTCCTGCAACAACACACGTGCGAAAAGTGGTTTTTCAACACTAACACAAGTGCGAAAAGTGGTTTTTCAACACAAACACAAGTGCGAAAAGTGTTTTTCCACACTAATACAAGTGCAAAAGTGGTTTCCCGCACCAACACAAGTGCGTAAAGTGGTTTTTCAAAACTAACACAAGTGCGAAAAGTGGTTTTTCAACACTATCACAAGTGCAAAAAGTGTTTTTTCCACACTAATACAAGTGCAAAAGTGGTTTCCTGCACCAACACAAGTGCAAAAAGTGGTTTTTCAACACTAACACAAGTGCGAAAAGTGGTTTTTCAACACTAACACATGTGCGAAAAGTGGTTTTTCAACACTATCACAAGTGCAAAAAGTGTTTTTTCCACACTAATACAAGTGCAAAAGTGGTTTCCTGCACCAACACAAGTGCGAAAAGTGGTTTTTCAACACTAACACAAGTGCGTAATGTGGTTTTTCAACACTAACATAAGTGCGAAAAGTGGTTTTTCAACACAATCACAAGTGCAAAAAGTGTTTTTTCCACACCAATACAAGTGCAAAAGTGGTTTCCTGCACCAACACAAGTGCGAAAAGTGGTTTTTCAACACTAACACATGTGCAAAAAGTGTTTTTTCCACACTAATACAAGTGCAAAAGTGGTTTCCTGCACCAACACAAGTGCGAAAAGTGGTTTTTCAACACTAACACAAGTGCGAAAAGTGGTTTTTCAACACTAACACATGTGCGAAAAATGGTTTTTCAACACTATCACAAGTGCAAAAAGTGTTTTTTCCACACTAATACAAGTGCAAAGGTGGTTTCCTGCACCAACACAAGTGCGAAAAGTGGTTTTTCAACACTAACACAAGTGCGAAAAGTGGTTTTTCAACACTAACACAAGTGCGAAAAGTGGTTTTTCAACACTATCACAAGTGCAAAAAGTGTTTTTTCCACACTAGTACAAGTGCAAAAGTGGTTTCCTGCACGAACACAAGTGCGAAAAGTGGTTTTTCAACACTAACACAAGTGCGAAAAGTGGTTTTTCAACACAAACACAAGTGCGAAAAGTGTTTTTCCACACTAATACAAGTGCAAAAGTGGTTTCCCGCACCAACACAAGTGCGTAAAGTGGTTTTTCAAAACTAACACAAGTGCGAAAAGTGGTTTTTCAACACTATCACAAGTGCAAAAAGTGTTTTTTCCACACTAATACAAGTGCAAAAGTGGTTTCCTGCACCAACACAAGTGCGAAAAGTGGTTTTTCAACACTAACACAAGTGCGAAAAGTGGTTTTTCAACACTAACACATGTGCGAAAAGTGGTTTTTCAACACTATCACAAGTGCAAAAAGTGTTTTTTCCACACTAATACAAGTGCAAAAGTGGTTTCCTGCACCAACACAAGTGCGAAAAGTGGTTTTTCAACACTAACACAAGTGCGAAAAGTGGTTTTTCAACACTAACACAAGTGCGAAAAGTGGTTTTTCAACACTATCACAAGTACAAAAAGTGTTTTTTCCACACTAATACAAGTGCAAAAGTGGTTTCCTGCACCAACACAAGTGCGAAAAGTGGTTTTTCAACACTAACACAAGTGTGAAAAGTGGTTTTTCAACACAAACACAAGTGCGAAAAGTGTTTTTTCCACACTAATACACGTGCAAAAGTGGTTTCCTGCACCAACACAAGTGTGAAAAGTGGTTTTTCAACACTAACACAAGTGCGAAAAGTGGTTTTTCAACACTAACACAAGTGTGAAAAGTGGTTTTTCAACACTATCACAAGTGCAAAAAGTGTTTTTTCCACACTAATACACGTGCAAAAGTGGTTTCCTGCACCAACACAAGTGCGAAAAGTGGTTTTTCAACACTAACACAAGTGCGAAAAGTGGTTTTTCAACACTAACACAAGTGCGAAAAGTGGTTTTTCAACAATATCACAAGTGCAAAAAGTGTTTTTTCCACACTAATACAAGTGCAAAAGTGGTTTCCTGCACCAACACAAGTGCGAAAAGTGGTTTTTCAACACTAACACAAGTGCGAATAGTGGTTTTTCAACACTATCACAAGTGCAAAAAGTGTTTTTTCCACACTAAAACAAGTGCAAAAGTGGTTTCCTGCACCAACACAAGTGCGAAAAGTAGTTTTTCAACACTAACACAAGTGCGAAAAGTGGTTTTTCAACACTAACACAAGTGCGAAAAGTGCTTTTTCCACACTAATACAAGTGCAAGAGTGGTTTCCTGCACCAACACAAGTGCGAAAAGTGGTTTTTCAACACTAACGCAAGTGCAAAAAGTGGTTTTTCAACACTAACACACGTGCTAAAAGTGTTTTTTCCACACTAATACAAGTGCAAAAGTGGTTTTCTGCACCAACACAAGTGCGAAAAGTGGTTTTTCAACACTAACACAAGTGCGAAAAGTGGTTTTTCAACACTATCACAAGTGCAAAAAGTGTTTTTTCCACACTAATACAAGTGCAAAAGTGGTTTCCTGCACCAACACAAGTGCGAAAAGTGGTTTTTCAACACTAACACAAGTGCGAAAAGTGGTTTTTCAACACTAACACAAGTGCGAAAAGTGGTTTTTCCACACTAATACAAGTGCAAAAGTGGTTTCCTGCACCAACACAAGTGCGAAAAGTGGTTTTTCAACACTAACACAAGTGCGAAAAGTGGTTTTTCAACACTAACACAAGTGCAAAAAGTGGTTTCCTGCACCAACACAAGTGCGTAATGTGGTTTTTCAACACTAACACAAGTGCGAAAAGTGGTTTTTCAACACAATCACAAGTGCAAAAAGTGTTTTTTCCACACTAATACAAGTGCAAAAGTGGTTTCCTGCACCAACACAAGTGCGAAAAGTGGTTTTTCAACACTAACACAAGTGCGAAAAGTTGTTTTTCAACACTAACACAAGTGCGAAAAGTGGTTTTTCAACACTATCACAAGTGCAAAAAGTGTTTTTTCCACACTAATACAAGTGCAAAAGTGGTTTCCTGCACCAACACAAGTGTGAAAAGTGGTTTTTCAACACTAACACAAGTGTGAAAAGTGGTTTTTCAACACAAACACAAGTGCGAAAAGTGTTTTTTCCACACTAATACACGTGCAAAAGTGGTTTCCTGCACCAACACAAGTGCGAAAAGTGGTTTTTCAACAATAACACAAGTGTGAAAAGTGGTTTTTCAACACTATCACAAATGCAAAAAGTGTTTTTTCCACACTAATACAAGTGCAAAAATGGTTTCCTGCACCAACACAAGTGCGAAAAGTGGTTTTTCAACACTATCACAAGTGCAAAAAGTGTTTTTTCCACACTAATACAAGTGCAAAAGTGGTTTCCTGCACCAACACAAGTGTGAAAAGTGGTTTTTCAACACTAACACAAGTGTGAAAAGTGGTTTTTCAACACAAACACAAGTGCGAAAAGTGTTTTTTCCACACTAATACACGTGCAAAAGTGGTTTCCTGCACCAACACAAGTGCGAAAAGTGGTTTTTCAACACTAACACAAGTGCGAAAAGTGGTTTTTCAACACTAACACAAGTGTGAAAAGTGGTTTTTCAACACTATCACAAATGCAAAAAGTGTTTTTTCCACACTAATACAAGTGCAAAAATGGTTTCCTGCACCAACACAAGTGCGAAAAGTGGTTTTTCATCACTAACACAAGTGCGAAAAGTGGTTTTTCAACACAAACACAAGTGCGAGAAGTGGTTTTTCAACACTATCACATGTGCGAAAAGTGTTTTTTCCACACTAATACAAGTGCAAAAATGGTTTCCTGCACCAACACAAGTGCGAAAAGTGGTTTTTCATCACTAACACAAGTGCGAAAAGTGGTTTTTCAACACAAACACAAGTGCGAGAAGTGGTTTTTCAACACTATCACAAGTGCAAAAAGTGTTTTTTCCACACTAATACAAGTGCAAAAGTGGTTTCCTGCACTGGTTTGGAACACATGGGGTTTGGAGGGGTTTGGAACACAAGATTTAGAGGCAAACACAGAGTTGAGGCATTCAGCTTTTTCACGTGCGGAGTCAGCCGTGTGGACATTTGAGGTGAGGGAGGGGATGGAGGGGGAACAAACACCAGAAACAGATTTGACCAGACGCCACCAGGATTTGGAAGAGGGAGACAGATAAGAGAGTTCGGTCCTGAGAACGGAGAGATATTGTTTCCCGGCTCACGGTTTGTTCACGGTTTGTTCACGACATTAAAAACATCATTGTCTGAGAGGGTCTGTGGGGGGTTTGAGTGATTGTAGCTCGTGATCCAGGTGAGCTTCAGGACCCACGGTCCTACTTTTATGATTATTATACAAGCTGGGACAGGTAGAAAAGATATGTAACAATAAATGACCAAAGAACAATTATCTTCTTCCTGATGTATTCCTGATGTATATATATATTATACATATGATAAACTCGCTCTTCATACAAAACACCCACATGACCCTTTATATCTGGATCAAGATTCCCACCCCAGGTAAACAACTCCATGGAGGCACGTCATAGAAATCCCACAGCCGTGAAACCTCCAATCGATAATATAGAAAATAATTATGGATCAAAATGTGATCGAAACACGACAAGATTCACATTAGTTTCCTCAAAGAAATACCATTTCTATTGCGAGCACAATGAATGTCATGACGTCCTGAAAGGTGATTCTCTTACTCACATGGAATGTGAAACTTCCGCACAACGCTCCTTGTTGTTGTCTCTTCCGAACATGTGTCTAAGTTGAAAAAGATTGAAAAGTCAATTTATTGTACATTCCCTGAGATCCAAAATCAAGTTTTCAAAAGTGCAGATGGGGGTGAATGAAATTATTTACTTCACACGCTTTTACGGGGTGTTTTTCTCCTTCTTTGGTGAATCGTGTGGAGGTGAGGAGTTCAGATCAACGTCTTTGATTGATGATGATGGAATCATCTTTGATTCCCTGAAAAAGAACAGTTTTCTTTCATCCACAGCTTAATACAGTTGTGCTAAACCGGAAAACATGAACACATTCTCCATTTCAACAAATCTTTTCTTTCCTTCAGACACCACAATGACACATAAAACCAGGTAAAATAAAACTAGAGCGGCACTCGGTAGAGCGCATACCTCCAAGCGCATACAAGTGCGTAATGTGGTTTTTCAACACTAACATAAGTGCGAAAAGTGGTTTTTCAACACAATCACAAGTGCAAAAAGTGTTTTTTCCACACCAATACAAGTGCAAAAGTGGTTTCCTGCACGAACACAAGTGCGAAAAGTGGTTTTTCAACACTAACACATGTGCAAAAAGTGTTTTTTCCACACTAATACAAGTGCAAAAGTGGTTTCCTGCACCAACACAAGTGCGAAAAGTGGTTTTTCAACACTAACACAAGTGCGAAAAGTGGTTTTTCAACACTAACACATGTGCGAAAAATGGTTTTTCAACACTATCACAAGTGCAAAAAGTGTTTTTTCCACACTAATACAAGTGCAAAGGTGGTTTCCTGCACCAACACAAGTGCGAAAAGTGGTTTTTCAACACTAACACAAGTGCGAAAAGTGGTTTTTCAACACTAACACAAGTGCGAAAAGTGGTTTTTCAACACTATCACAAGTGCAAAAAGTGTTTTTTCCACACTAGTACAAGTGCAAAAGTGGTTTCCTGCACCAACACAAGTGCGAAAAGTGGTTTTTCAACACTAACACAAGTGCGAAAAGTGGTTTTCAACACAAACACAAGTGCGAAAAGTGTTTTTCCACACTAATACAAGTGCAAAAGTGGTTTCCCGCACCAACACAAGTGCGTAAAGTGGTTTTTCAAAACTAACACAAGTGCGAAAAGTGGTTTTTCAACACTATCACAAGTGCAAAAAGTGTTTTTTCCACACTAATACAAGTGCAAAAGTGGTTTCCTGCACCAACACAAGTGCGAAAAGTGGTTTTTCAACACTAACACAAGTGCGAAAAGTGGTTTTTCAACACTAACACATGTGCGAAAAGTGGTTTTTCAACACTATCACAAGTGCAAAAAGTGTTTTTTCCACACTAATACAAGTGCAAAAGTGGTTTCCTGCACCAACACAAGTGCGAAAAGTGGTTTTTCAACACTAACACAAGTGCGTAATGTGGTTTTTCAACACTAACATAAGTGCGAAAAGTGGTTTTTCAACACAATCACAAGTGCAAAAAGTGTTTTTTCCACACCAATACAAGTGCAAAAGTGGTTTCCTGCACCAACACAAGTGCGAAAAGTGGTTTTTCAACACTAACACATGTGCAAAAAGTGTTTTTTCCACACTAAAACAAGTGCAAAAGTGGTTTCCTGCACCAACACAAGTGCGAAAAGTGGTTTTTCAACACTAACACAAGTGCGAAAAGTGGTTTTTCAACACTAACACATGTGCGAAAAATGGTTTTTCAACACTATCACAAGTGCAAAAAGTGTTTTTTCCACACTAATACATGTGCAAAGGTGGTTTCCTGCACCAACACAAGTGCGAAAAGTGGTTTTTCAACACTAACACAAGTGCGAAAAGTGGTTTTTCAACACTAACACAAGTGCGAAAAGTGGTTTTTCAACACTAACACAAGTGCGAAAAGTGGTTTTTCAACACTAACACAAGTGCAAAAAGTGGTTTCCTGCACCAACACAAGTGCGTAATGTGGTTTTTCAACACTAACACAAGTGCGAAAAGTGGTTTTTCAACACAATCACAAGTGCAAAAAGTGTTTTTTCCACACTAATACAAGTGCAAAAGTGGTTTCCTGCACCAACACAAGTGCGAAAAGTGGTTTTTCAACACTAACACAAGTGCGAAAAGTTGTTTTTCAACACTAACACAAGTGCGAAAAGTGGTTTTTCAACACTAACACAAGTGCAAAAAGTGGTTTCCTGCACCAACACAAGTGCGTAATGTGGTTTTTCAACACTAACACAAGTGCAAAAAGTGGTTTTTCAACACAATCACAAGTGCAAAAAGTGTTTTTTCCACACTAATACAAGTGCAAAAGTGGTTTCCTGCACCAACACAAGTGCGAAAAGTGGTTTTTCAACACTAACACAAGTGCGAAAAGTTGTTTTTTAACACTAATACAAGTGCAAAAGTGGTTTCCTGCACCAACACAAGTGCGTAAAGTGGTTCTTCAACACTATCACAAGTGCAAAAAGTGTTTTTTCCACACTAATACACGTGCAAAAGTGGTTTCCTGCACCAACACAAGTGCGAAAAGTGGTTTTTCAACACTAACACAAGTGCGAAAAGTGGTATTTCAACACTAATACAAGTGCAAAAGTGGTTTCCTGCACCAACACAAGTGCGAAAAGTGGTTTTTCAACACTAACACAAGTGTGAAAAGTGGTTTTTCAACACTATCACAAGTGCAAAAAGTGTTTTTTCCACACTAATACAAGTGCAAAAGTGGTTTCCTGCACCAACACAAGTGCGAAAAGTGGTTTTTCAACACTAACACAAGTGTGAAAAGTGGTTTTTCAACACAAACACAAGTGCGAAAAGTGTTTTTTCCACACTAATACACGTGCAAAAGTGGTTTCCTGCACCAACACAAGTGCGAAAAGTGGTTTTTCAACACTAACACAAGTGCGAAAAGTGGTTTTTCAACACAATCACAAGTGCAAAAAGTGTTTTTTCCACACTAATACAAGTGCAAAAATGGTTTCCTGCACCAACACAAGTGCGAAAAGTGGTTTTTCAACACAATCACAAGTGCAAAAAGTGTTTTTTCCACACTAATACACGTGCAAAAGTGGTTTCCTGCACCAACACAAGTGCGAAAAGTGGTTTTTCAACACTAACACAAGTGCGAAAAGTGGTTTTTCAACACAATCACAAGTGCAAAAAGTGTTTTTTCCACACTAATACAAGTGCAAAAGTGGTTTCCTGCACCAACACAAGTGCGAAAAGTGGTTTTTCAACACTAACACAAGTGCGAAAAGTTGTTTTTCAACACTAACACAAGTGCAAAAAGTGTTTTTTCCACACTAATACAAGTGCAAAAGTGGTTTCCTGCACCAACACAAGTGCGAAAAGTGGTTTTTCAACACTAACACAAGTGTGAAAAGTGGTTTTTCAACACAAACACAAGTGCGAAAAGTGTTTTTCCACACTAATACACGTGCAAAAGTGGTTTCCTGCACCAACACAAGTGCGAAAAGTGGTTTTTCAACACTAACATAAGTGCGAAAAGTGGTTTTTCAACACTAACACAAGTGTGAAAAGTGGTTTTTCAACACTATCACAAGTGCAAAAAGTGTTTTTTCCACACTAATACAAGTGCAAAAATGGTTTCCTGCACCAACACAAGTGCGAAAAGTGGTTTTTCATCACTAACACAAGTGCGAAAAGTGGTTTTTCAACACAAACACAAGTGCGAAAAGTGGTTTTTCAACACTATCACAAGTGCGAAAAGTGTTTTTTCCACACTAATACACGTGCAAAAGTGGTTTCCTGCACCAACACAAGTGCGAAAAGTGGTTTTTCAACACTAACACAAGTGCGAAAAGTGGTTTTTCAACACTAACACAAGTGCGAAAAGTGGTTTTTCAACAATATCACAAGTGCAAAAAGTGTTTTTTCCACACTAATACAAGTACAAAAGTGGTTTCCTGCACCAACACAAGTGCGAAAAGTGGTTTTTCAACACTAACACAAGTGCGAATAGTGGTTTTTCAACACTATCACAAGTGCAAAAAGTGTTTTTTCCACACTAAAACAAGTGCAAAAGTGGTTTCCTGCACCAACACAAGTGCGAAAAGTGGTTTTTCAACACTAACACAAGTGCGAAAAGTGGTTTTTCAACACTAACACAAGTGCGAAAAGTGGTTTTTCAACACTAACACAAGTGCGAAAAGTGCTTTTTCCACACTAATACAAGTGCAAAAGTGGTTTCCTGCACCAACACAAGTGCGAAAAGTGGTTTTTCAACACTAACGCAAGTGCAAAAAGTGGTTTTTCAACACTAACACAAGTGCTAAAAGTGTTTTTTCCACACTAATACAAGTGCAAAAGTGGTTTTCTGCACCAACACAAGTGCGAAAAGTGGTTTTTCAACACTAACACAAGTGCGAAAAGTGGTTTTTCAACACTATCACAAGTGCAAAAAGTGTTTTTTCCACACTAATACAAGTGCAAAAGTGGTTTCCTGCACCAACACAAGTGCGTAATGTGGTTTTTCAACACTAACACAAGTGCGAAAAGTGGTTTTTCAACACAATCACAAGTGCAAAAAGTGTTTTTTCCACACTAATACAAGTGCAAAAGTGGTTTCCTGCACCAACACAAGTGCGAAAAGTGGTTTTTCAACACTAACACAAGTGCGAAAAGTTGTTTTTCAACATTAACACAAGTGCGAAAAGTGGTTTTTCAACACTATCACAAGTGCAAAAAGTGTTTTTTCCACACTAATACAAGTGCAAAAGTGGTTTCCTGCACCAACACAAGTGCGAAAAGTGGTTTTTCAACACTAACACAAGTGTGAAAAGTGGTTTTTCAACACAAACACAAGTGCGAAAAGTGTTTTTTCCACACTAATACACGTGCAAAAGTGCTTTCCTGCACCAACACAAGTGCGAAAAGTGGTTTTTCATCACTAACACAAGTGCGAAAAGTGGTTTTTCAACACAAACACAAGTGCGAAAAGTGGTTTTTCAACACTATCACATGTGCGAAAAGTGTTTTTTCCACACTAATACACGTGCAAAAGTGGTTTCCTGCACCAACACAAGTGCGAAAAGTGGTATTTCAACACTAATACAAGTGCAAAAGTGGTTTCCTGCACCAACACAAGTGCGAAAAGTGGTTTTTCAACACTAACACAAGTGTGAAAAGTGGTTTTTCAACACTATCACAAGTGCAAAAAGTGTTTTTTCCACACTAATACAAGTGCAAAAGTGGTTTCCTGCACCAACACAAGTGCGAAAAGTGGTTTTTCAACACTAACACAAGTGTGAAAAGTGGTTTTTCAACACAAACACAAGTGCGAAAAGTGTTTTTTCCACACTAATACACGTGCAAAAGTGGTTTCCTGCACCAACACAAGTGCGAAAAGTGGTTTTTCAACACTAACACAAGTGCGAAAAGTGGTTTTTCAACACAATCACAAGTGCAAAAAGTGTTTTTTCCACACTAATACAAGTGCAAAAATGGTTTCCTGCACCAACACAAGTGCGAAAAGTGGTTTTTCATCACTAACACAAGTGCGAAAAGTGGTTTTTCAACACTAACACAAGTGCGAAAAGTGGTTTTTCAACACTATCACAAGTGCAAAAAGTGTTTTTTCCACACTAATACAAGTGCAAAAATGGTTTCCTGCACCAACACAAGTGCGAAAAGTGGTTTTTCATCACTAACACAAGTGCGAAAAGTGGTTTTTCAACACAAACACAAGTGCGAAAAGTGTTTTTTCCACACTAATACAAGTGCAAAAGTGGTTTCCTGCACCAACACAAGTGCGTAATGTGGTTTTTCAACACTAAGACATGTGCGAAAAGTGGTTTTTCAACACAATCACAAGTGCAAAAAGTGTTTTTTCCACACTAATACAAGTGCAAAAGTGGTTTCCTGCACCAACACAAGTGCGAAAAGTGGTTTTTCAACACTAACACAAGTGTGAAAAGTTGTTTTTCAACACTAACACAAGTGCGAAAAGTGGTTTTTCAACACTATCACAAGTGCAAAAAGTGTTTTTTCCACATTAATACAAGTGCAAAAGTGGTTTCCTGCACCAACACAAGTGCGAAAAGTGGTTTTTCAACACTAACACAAGTGTGAAAAGTGTTTTTTCCACACTATTACATGTGCAAAAGTGGTTTCCTGCACCAACACAAGTGCGAAAAGTGGTTTTTCAACACAAACACAAGTGCGAAAAGTGTTTTTTCCACACTAATACATGTGCAAAAGTGGTTTCCTGCACCAACACAAGTGCGAAAAGTGGTTTTTCAACACAAACACAAGTGCGAAAAGTGTTTTTTCCACACTAATACAAGTGCAAAAGTGGTTTCCTGCACCAACACAAGTGCGTAATGTGGTTTTTCAACACTAACACATGTGCGAAAAGTGGTTTTTCAACACAATCACAAGTGCAAAATGTGTTTTTTCCACACTAATACAAGTGCAAAAGTGGTTTCCTGCACCAACACAAGTGCGAAAAGTGGTTTTTCAACACTAACACAAGTGTGAAAAGTTGTTTTTCAACACTAACACAAGTGCGAAAAGTGGTTTTTCAACACTATCACAAGTGCAAAAAGTGTTTTTTCCACATTAATACAAGTGCAAAAGTGGTTTCCTGCACCAACACAAGTGCGAAAAGTGGTTTTTCAACACTAACACAAGTGTGAAAAGTGGTTTTTCAACACAAACACAAGTGCGAAAAGTGTTTTTTCCACACTAATACACGTGCAAAAGTGGTTTCCTGCACCAACACAAGTGCGAAAAGTGGTTTTTCAACACTAACACAAGTGCGAAAAGTGGTTTTTCAACACTAAAACAAGTGTGAAAAGTGGTTTTTCAACACTATCACAAGTGCAAAAAGTGTTTTTTCCACACTAATACAAGTGCAAAAATGGTTTCCTGCACCAACACAAGTGCAAAAAGTGGTTTTTCATCACTAACACAAGTGCGAAAAGTGGTTTTTCAACACAAACACAAGTGCGAAAAGTGGTTTTTCATCACTAACACAAGTGCGAAAAGTGGTTTTTCAACACAAACACAAGTGCGAAAAGTGGTTTTCCAACACTATCACAAGTGCGAAAAGTGTTTTTTCCACACTAATACACGTGCAAAAGTGGTTTCCTGCACCAACACAAGTGCGAAAAGTGGTTTTTCAACACTAACACAAGTGCGAAAAGTGGTTTTTCAACACTAACACAAGTGCGAAAAGTGGTTTTTCAACAATATCACAAGTGCAAAAAGTGTTTTTTCCACACTAATACAAGTGCAAAAGTGGTTTCCTGCACCAACACAAGTGCGAAAAGTGGTTTTTCAACACTAACACAAGTGCGAATAGTGGTTTTTCAACACCATCACAAGTGCAAAAAGTGTTTTTTCCACACTAAAACAAGTGCAAAAGTTTGGTTTTTCCACAATAATACAAGTGCAAAAGTGGTTTCCTGCACTGGTTTGGAACACATGGGGTTTGGAGGGGTTTGGAACACAAGATTTAGAGGCAAACACAGAGTTGAGGCATTCAGCTTTTTCACGTGCGGAGTCAGCCGTGTGGACATTTGAGGTGAGGGAGGGGATGGAGGGGGAACAAACACCAGAAACAGATTTGACCAGACGCCACCAGGATTTGGAAGAGGGAGACAGATAAGAGAGTTCGGTCCTGAGAACGGAGAGATATTGTTTTCCGGCTCACGGTTTGTTCACGGTTTGTTCACGACATTAAAAACATCATTGTCTGAGAGGGTCTGTGGGGGGTTTGAGTGATTGTAGCTCGTGATCCAGGTGAGCTTCAGGACCCACGGTCCTACTTTTATGATCATTATACAAGCTGGGACAGGTAGAAAAGATATGTAACAATAAATGACCAAAGAACAATTATCTTCTTCCTGATGTATTCCTGATGTATATATATATTATACATATGATAAACTTGCTCTTCATACAAAACACCCGCATGACCCTTTATATCTGGATCAAGATTCCCACCCCAGGTAAACAACTCCATGGAGGCACGTCATAGAAATCCCACAGCCGTGAAACCTCCAATCGATAATATAGAAAATAATTATGGATCAAAATGTGATCGAAACACGACAAGATTCACATTAGTTTCCTCAAAGAAATACCATTTCTATTGCAAGCACAATGAATGTCATGACGTCCTGAAAGGTGATTCTCTTACTCACATGGAATGTGAAACGTCCGCACAACGCTCCTTGTTGTTGTCTCTTCCGAACATGTGTCTAAGTTGAAAAAGATTGAAAAGTCAATTTATTGTACATTCCCTGAGGTAGATATATCCAAAATCAAGTTTTCAAAAGTGCAGATGGGGGTGAATGAAATTATTTACTTCACACGCTTTTACGGGGTGTTTTTCTCCTTCTTTGGTGAATCGTGTGGAGGTGAGGAGTTCAGATCAACGTCTTTGATTGATGATGATGGAATCATCTTTGATTCCCTGAAAAAGAACAGTTTTCTTTCATCCACAGCTTAATACAGTTGTGCTAAACCGGAAAACATGAACACATTCTCCATTTCAACAAATCTTTTCTTTCCTTCAGACACCACAATGACACATAAAACCAGGTAAAATAAAACTAGAGCGGCACTCGGTAGAGCGCATACCTCCAAGCGCATACAAGTGCGTAATGTGGTTTTTCAACACTAACACAAGTGCGAAAAGTGGTTTTTCAACACAATCACAAGTGCAAAAAGTGTTTTTTCCACACCAATACAAGTGCAAAAGTGGTTTCCTGCACCAACACAAGTGCGAAAAGTGGTTTTTCAACACTAACACAAGTGCGAAAAGTTGTTTTTCAACACTAACACAAGTGCGAAAAGTGGTTTTTCAACACTATCACAAGTGCAAAAAGTGTTTTTTCCACACTAATACAAGTGCAAAAGTGGTTTCCTGCACCAACACAAGTGCGAAAAGTGGTTTTTCAACACTAACACAAGTGTGAAAAGTGGTTTTTCAACACAAACACAAGTGCGAAAAGTGTTTTTTCCACACTAATACACGTGCAAAAGTGGTTTCCTGCACCAACACAAGTGCGAAAAGTGGTTTTTCAACACTAACACAAGTGCGAAAAGTGGTTTTTCAACACTAACACAAGTGTGAAAAGTGGTTTTTCAACACTATCACAAGTGCAAAAAGTGTTTTTTCCACACTAATACAAGTGCAAAAATGGTTTCCTGCACCAACACAAGTGCGAAAAGTGGTTTTTCATCACTAACACAAGTGCGAAAAGTGGTTTTTCAACACAAACACAAGTGCGAAAAGTGGTTTTTCAACACTATCACAAGTGCGAAAAGTGTTTTTTCCACACTAATACACGTGCAAAAGTGGTTTCCTGCACCAACACAAGTGCGAAAAGTGGTTTTTCAACACTAACACAAGTGCGAAAAGTGGTTTTTCAACACTAACACAAGTGCGAAAAGTGGGTTTTTCAACAATATCACAAGTGCAAAAAGTGTTTTTTCCACACTAATACAAGTGCAAAAGTGGTTTCCTGCACCAACACAAGTGCGAAAAGTGGTTTTTCAACACTAACACAAGTGCGAATAGTGGTTTTTCAACACTATCACAAGTGCAAAAAGTGTTTTTTCCACACTAAAACAAGTGCAAAAGTGGTTTCCTGCACCAACACAAGTGCGAAAAGTGGTTTTTCAACACTAACACAAGTGCGAAAAGTGGTTTTTCAACACTAACACAAGTGCGAAAAGTGGTTTTTCAACACTAACACAAGTGCGAAAAGTGCTTTTTCCACACTAATACAAGTGCAAAAGTGGTTTCCTGCACCAACACAAGTGCGAAAAGTGGTTTTTCAACACTAACGCAAGTGCAAAAAGTGTTTTTTCCACACTAATACAAGTGCAAAAGTGGTTTCCTGCACCAACACAAGTGCGAAAAGTGGTTTTTCAACACTAACACAAGTGCGAAAAGTGGTTTTTCAACACTAACACAAGTGCAAAAAGTGGTTTCCTGCACCAACACAAGTGCGTAATGTGGTTTTTCAACACTAACACAAGTGCAAAAATTGGTTTTTCAACACAATCACAAGTGCAAAAAGTGTTTTTTCCACACTAATACAAGTGCAAAAGTGGTTTCCTGCAGCAACACAAGTGCGAAAAGTGGTTTTTCAACACTAACACAAGTGCGAAAAGTTGTTTTTCAACACTAATACAAGTGCAAAAGTGGTTTCCTGCACCAACACAAGTGCGTAAAGTGGTTCTTCAACACTATCACAAGTGCAAAAAGTGTTTTTTCCACACTAATACAAGTGCAAAAGTGGTTTCCTGCACCAACACAAGTGCGAAAAGTGGTTTTTCAACACTAACACAAGTGCGAAAAGTGGTTTTTCAACACTAATACAAGTGCAAAAGTGGTTTCCTGCACCAACACAAGTGCGAAAAGTGGTTTTTCAACACTAACACAAGTGTGAAAAGTGGTTTTTCAACACTATCACAAGTGCAAAAAGTGTTTTTTCCACACTAATACAAGTGCAAAAGTGGTTTCCTGCACCAACACAAGTGCGAAAAGTGGTTTTTCAACACTAACACAAGTGTGAAAAGTGGTTTTTCAACACAAACACAAGTGCGAAAAGTGTTTTTTCCACACTAATACACGTGCAAAAGTGGTTTCCTGCACCAACACAAGTGCGAAAAGTGGTTTTTCAACACTAACACAAGTGTGAAAAGTGGTTTTTCAACACTATCACAAGTGCAAAAAGTGTTTTTTCCACACTAATACAAGTGCAAAAGTGGTTTCCTGCACCAACACAAGTGCGAAAAGTGGTTTTTCAACACTAACACAAGTGTGAAAAGTGGTTTTTCAACACTATCACAAGTGCAAAAAGTGTTTTTTCCACACTAATACAAGTGCAAAAGTGGTTTCCTGCACCAACACAAGTGCGAAAAGTGGTTTTTCAACACTAACACAAGTGTGAAAAGTGGTTTTTCAACACAAACACAAGTGCGAAAAGTGTTTTTTCCACACTAATACACGTGCAAAAGTGGTTTCCTGCACCAACACAAGTGCGAAAAGTGGTTTTTCAACACTAACACAAGTGCGAAAAGTGGTTTTTCAACACTAACACAAGTGCGAAAAGTTGTTTTTCAACACTAACACAAGTGCAAAAAGTGTTTTTTCCACACTAATACAAGTGCAAAAATGGTTTCCTGCACCAACACAAGTGCGAAAAGTGGTTTTTCAACACAATCACAAGTGCAAAAAGTGTTTTTTCCACACTAATACACGTGCAAAAGTGGTTTCCTGCACCAACACAAGTGCGAAAAGTGGTTTTTCAACACTAACACAAGTGCGAAAAGTGGTTTTTCAACACTAACACAAGTGCGAAAAGTTGTTTTTCAACACTAACACAAGTGCAAAAAGTGTTTTTTCCACACTAATACAAGTGCAAAAGTGGTTTCCTGCACCAACACAAGTGCGAAAAGTGGTTTTTCAACACTAACACAAGTGCGAAAAGTTGTTTTTCAACACTAATACAAGTGCAAAAGTGGTTTCCTGCACCAACACAAGTGCGTAAAGTGGTTCTTCAACACTATCACAAGTGCAAAAAGTGTTTTCTCCACACTAATACACGTGCAAAAGTGGTTTCCTGCACCAACACAAGTGCGAAAAGTGGTTTTTCAACACTAACACAAGTGCGAAAAGTGGTATTTCAACACTAATACAAGTGCAAAAGTGGTTTCCTGCACCAACACAAGTGCGAAAAGTGGTTTTTCAACACTAACACAAGTGTGAAAAGTGGTTTTTCAACACTATCACAAGTGCAGAAAGTGTTTTTTCCACACTAATACAAGTGCAAAAGTGGTTTCCTGCACCAACACAAGTGCGAAAAGTGGTTTTTCAACACTAACACAAGTGTGAAAAGTGGTTTTTCAACACAAACACAAGTGCGAAAAGTGTTTTTTCCACACTAATACACGTGCAAAAGTGGTTTCCTGCACCAACACAAGTGCGAAAAGTGGTTTTTCAACACTAACACAAGTGCGAAAAGTGGTTTTTCAACACAATCACAAGTGCAAAAAGTGTTTTTTCCACACTAATACAAGTGCAAAAATGGTTTCCTGCACCAACACAAGTGCGAAAAGTGGTTTTTCAACACAATCACAAGTGCAAAAAGTGTTTTTTCCACACTAATACACGTGCAAAAGTGGTTTCCTGCACCAACACAAGTGCGAAAAGTGGTTTTTCAACACTAACACAAGTGCGAAAAGTGGTTTTTCAACACAATCACAAGTGCAAAAAGTGTTTTTTCCACACTAATACAAGTGCAAAAGTGGTTTCCTGCACCTACACAAGTGCGAAAAGTGGTTTTTCAACACTAACACAAGTGCGAAAAGTTGTTTTTCAACACTAACACAAGTGCAAAAAGTGTTTTTTCCACACTAATACAAGTGCAAAAGTGGTTTCCTGCACCAACACAAGTGCGAAAAGTGGTTTTTCAACACTAACACAAGTGTGAAAAGTGGTTTTTCAACACTAACACAAGTGCGAAAAGTGCTTTTTCCACACTAATACAAGTGCAAAAGTGGTTTCCTGCACCAACACAAGTGCGAAAAGTGGTTTTTCAACACTAACGCAAGTGCAAAAAGTGTTTTTTCCACACTAATACAAGTGCAAAAGTGGTTTCCTGCACCAACACAAGTGCGAAAAGTGGTTTTTCAACACTAACACAAGTGCGAAAAGTGGTTTTTCAACACTAACACAAGTGCAAAAAGTGGTTTCCTGCACCAACACAAGTGCGTAATGTGGTTTTTCAACACTAACACAAGTGCAAAAAGTGGTTTTTCAACACAATCACAAGTGCAAAAAGTGTTTTTTCCACACTAATACAAGTGCAAAAGTGGTTTCCTGCAGCAACACAAGTGCGAAAAGTGGTTTTTCAACACTAACACAAGTGCGAAAAGTTGTTTTTCAACACTAATACAAGTGCAAAAGTGGTTTCCTGCACCAACACAAGTGCGTAAAGTGGTTCTTCAACACTATCACAAGTGCAAAAAGTGTTTTTTCCACACTAATACAAGTGCAAAAGTGGTTTCCTGCACCAACACAAGTGCGAAAAGTGGTTTTTCAACACTAACACAAGTGCGAAAAGTGGTTTTTCAACACTAATACAAGTGCAAAAGTGGTTTCCTGCACCAACACAAGTGCGAAAAGTGGTTTTTCAACACTAACACAAGTGTGAAAAGTGGTTTTTCAACACTATCACAAGTGCAAAAAGTGTTTTTTCCACACTAATACAAGTGCAAAAGTGGTTTCCTGCACCAACACAAGTGCGAAAAGTGGTTTTTCAACACTAACACAAGTGTGAAAAGTGGTTTTTCAACACAAACACAAGTGCGAAAAGTGTTTTTTCCACACTAATACACGTGCAAAAGTGGTTTCCTGCACCAACACAAGTGCGAAAAGTGGTTTTTCAACACTAACACAAGTGTGAAAAGTGGTTTTTCAACACTATCACAAGTGCAAAAAGTGTTTTTTCCACACTAATACAAGTGCAAAAGTGGTTTCCTGCACCAACACAAGTGCGAAAAGTGGTTTTTCAACACTAACACAAGTGTGAAAAGTGGTTTTTCAACACAAACACAAGTGCGAAAAGTGTTTTTTCCACACTAATACACGTGCAAAAGTGGTTTCCTGCACCAACACAAGTGCGAAAAGTGGTTTTTCAACACTAACACAAGTGCGAAAAGTGGTTTTTCAACACAATCACAAGTGCAAAAAGTGTTTTTTCCACACTAATACAAGTGCAAAAATGGTTTCCTGCACCAACACAAGTGCGAAAAGTGGTTTTTCAACACAATCACAAGTGCAAAAAGTGTTTTTTCCACACTAATACACGTGCAAAAGTGGTTTCCTGCACCAACACAAGTGCGAAAAGTGGTTTTTCAACACTAACACAAGTGCGAAAAGTGGTTTTTCAACACTAACACAAGTGCGAAAAGTTGTTTTTCAACACTAACACAAGTGCAAAAAGTGTTTTTTCCACACTAATACAAGTGCAAAAGTGGTTTCCTGCACCAACACAAGTGCGAAAAGTGGTTTTTCAACACTAACACAAGTGTGAAAAGTGGTTTTTCAACACTATCACAAGTGCAAAAAGTGTTTTTTCCACACTAATACAAGTGCAAAAGTGGTTTCCTGCACCAACACAAGTGCGAAACGTGGTTTTTCAACACTAACACAAGTGTGAAAAGTGGTTTTTCAACACAAACACAAGTGCGAAAAGTGTTTTTTCCACACTAATACACGTGCAAAAGTGGTTTCCTGCACCAACACAAGTGCGAAAAGTGGTTTTTCAACACTAACACAAGTGCGAAAAGTGGTTTTTCAACACAATCACAAGTGCAAAAAGTGTTTTTTCCACACTAATACAAGTGCAAAAATGGTTTCCTGCACCAACACAAGTGCGAAAAGTGGTTTTTCAACACAATCACAAGTGCAAAAAGTGTTTTTTCCACACTAATACACGTGCAAAAGTGGTTTCCTGCACCAACACAAGTGCGAAAAGTGGTTTTTCAACACTAACACAAGTGCGAAAAGTGGTTTTTCAACACAATCACAAGTGCAAAAAGTGTTTTTTCCACACTAATACAAGTGCAAAAGTGGTTTCCTGCACCAACACAAGTGCGAAAAGTGGTTTTTCAACACTAACACAAGTGCGAAAAGTTGTTTTTCAACACTAACACAAGTGCAAAAAGTGTTTTTTCCACACTAATACAAGTGCAAAAGTGGTTTCCTGCACCAACACAAGTGCGAAAAGTGGTTTTTCAACACTAACACAAGTGTGAAAAGTGGTTTTTCAACACTAACACAAGTGCGAAAAGTGCTTTTTCCACACTAATACAAGTGCAAAAGTGGTTTCCTGCACCAACACAAGTGCGAAAAGTGGTTTTTCAACACTAACGCAAGTGCAAAAAGTGTTTTTTCCACACTAATACAAGTGCAAAAGTGGTTTCCTGCACCAACACAAGTGCGAAAAGTGGTTTTTCAACACTAACACAAGTGCGAAAAGTGGTTTTTCAACACTAACACAAGTGCAAAAAGTGGTTTCCTGCACCAACACAAGTGCGTAATGTGGTTTTTCAACACTAACACAAGTGCAAAAAGTGGTTTTTCAACACAATCACAAGTGCAAAAAGTGTTTTTTCCACACTAATACAAGTGCAAAAGTGGTTTCCTGCAGCAACACAAGTGCGAAAAGTGGTTTTTCAACACTAACACAAGTGCGAAAAGTTGTTTTTCAACACTAATACAAGTGCAAAAGTGGTTTCCTGCACCAACACAAGTGCGTAAAGTGGTTCTTCAACACTATCACAAGTGCAAAAAGTGTTTTTTCCACACTAATACAAGTGCAAAAGTGGTTTCCTGCACCAACACAAGTGCGAAAAGTGGTTTTTCAACACTAACACAAGTGCGAAAAGTGGTTTTTCAACACTAACACATGTGCGAAAAGTGGTTTTTCAACACTATCACAAGTGCAAAAAGTGTTTTTTCCACACTAATACAAGTGCAAAAGTGGTTTCCTGCACCAACACAAGTGCGAAAAGTGGTTTTTCAACACTAACACAAGTGCGAAAAGTGGTTTTTCAACACTAACACAAGTGCGAAAAGTGGTTTTTCAACACTAACACAAGTGCGAAAAGTGGTTTTTCAACACAATCACAAGTGCAAAAAGTGTTTTTTCCACACCAATACAAGTGCAAAAGTGGTTTCCTGCACCAACACAAGTGCGAAAAGTGGTTTTTCAACACTAACACAAGTGCGAAAAGTTGTTTTTCAACACTAACACAAGTGTGAAAAGTGGTTTTTCAACACTATCACAAGTGCGAAAAGTGGTTTTTCAACACTAACACAAGTGCGAAATGTGGTTTTTCAACACTAACACAAGTGCGAAAAGTGGTTTTTCAACACAATCACAAGTGCAAAAAGTGTTTTTTCCACACCAATACAAGTGCAAAAGTGGTTTCCTGCACCAACACAAGTGCGAAAAGTGGTTTTTCAACACTAACACAAGTGCGAAAAGTTGTTTTTCAACACTAACACAAGTGCGAAAAGTGGTTTTTCAACACTATCACAAGTGCAAAAAGTGTTTTTTCCACACTAATACAAGTGCAAAAGTGGTTTCCTGCACCAACACAAGTGCGAAAAGTGGTTTTTCAACACTAACACAAGTGTGAAAAGTGGTTTTTCAACACAAACACAAGTGCGAAAAGTGTTTTTTCCACACTAATACACGTGCAAAAGTGGTTTCCTGCACCAACACAAGTGCGAAAAGTGGTTTTTCAACACTAACACAAGTGCGAAAAGTGGTTTTTCAACACTAACACAAGTGTGAAAAGTGGTTTTTCAACACTATCACAAGTGCAAAAAGTGTTTTTTCCACACTAATACAAGTGCAAAAATGGTTTCCTGCACCAACACAAGTGCGAAAAGTGGTTTTTCATCACTAACACAAGTGCGAAAAGTGGTTTTTCAACACAAACACAAGTGCGAAAAGTGGTTTTTCAACACTATCACAAGTGCGAAAAGTGTTTTTTCCACACTAATACACGTGCAAAAGTGGTTTCCTGCACCAACACAAGTGCGAAAAGTGGTTTTTCAACACTAACACAAGTGCGAAAAGTGGTTTTTCAACACTAACACAAGTGCGAAAAGTGGGTTTTTCAACAATATCACAAGTGCAAAAAGTGTTTTTTCCACACTAATACAAGTGCAAAAGTGGTTTCCTGCACCAACACAAGTGCGAAAAGTGGTTTTTCAACACTAACACAAGTGCGAATAGTGGTTTTTCAACACTATCACAAGTGCAAAAAGTGTTTTTTCCACACTAAAACAAGTGCAAAAGTGGTTTCCTGCACCAACACAAGTGCGAAAAGTGGTTTTTCAACACTAACACAAGTGCGAAAAGTGGTTTTTCAACACAATCACAAGTGCAAAAAGTGTTTTTTCCACACTAATACACGTGCAAAAGTGGTTTCCTGCACCAACACAAGTGCGAAAAGTGGTTTTTCAACACTAACACAAGTGCGAAAAGTGGTTTTTCAACACTAACACAAGTGCGAAAAGTTGTTTTTCAACACTAACACAAGTGCAAAAAGTGTTTTTTCCACACTAATACAAGTGCAAAAGTGGTTTCCTGCACCAACACAAGTGCGAAAAGTGGTTTTTCAACACTAACACAAGTGCGAAAAGTTGTTTTTCAACACTAATACAAGTGCAAAAGTGGTTTCCTGCACCAACACAAGTGCGTAAAGTGGTTCTTCAACACTATCACAAGTGCAAAAAGTGTTTTTTCCACACTAATACACGTGCAAAAGTGGTTTCCTGCACCAACACAAGTGCGAAAAGTGGTTTTTCAACACTAACACAAGTGCGAAAAGTGGTATTTCAACACTAATACAAGTGCAAAAGTGGTTTCCTGCACCAACACAAGTGCGAAAAGTGGTTTTTCAACACTAACACAAGTGTGAAAAGTGGTTTTTCAACACTATCACAAGTGCAAAAAGTGTTTTTTCCACACTAATACAAGTGCAAAAGTGGTTTCCTGCACCAACACAAGTGCGAAAAGTGGTTTTTCAACACTAACACAAGTGTGAAAAGTGGTTTTTCAACACAAACACAAGTGCGAAAAGTGTTTTTTCCACACTAATACACGTGCAAAAGTGGTTTCCTGCACCAACACAAGTGCGAAAAGTGGTTTTTCAACACTAACACAAGTGCGAAAAGTGGTTTTTCAACACAATCACAAGTGCAAAAAGTGTTTTTTCCACACTAATACAAGTGCAAAAATGGTTTCCTGCACCAACACAAGTGCGAAAAGTGGTTTTTCAACACAATCACAAGTGCAAAAAGTGTTTTTTCCACACTAATACACGTGCAAAAGTGGTTTCCTGCACCAACACAAGTGCGAAAAGTGGTTTTTCAACACTAACACAAGTGCGAAAAGTGGTTTTTCAACACAATCACAAGTGCAAAAAGTGTTTTTTCCACACTAATACAAGTGCAAAAGTGGTTTCCTGCACCAACACAAGTGCGAAAAGTGGTTTTTCAACACTAACACAAGTGCGAAAAGTTGTTTTTCAACACTAACACAAGTGCAAAAAGTGTTTTTTCCACACTAATACAAGTGCAAAAGTGGTTTCCTGCACCAACACAAGTGCGAAAAGTGGTTTTTCAACACTAACACAAGTGTGAAAAGTGGTTTTTCAACACAAACACAAGTGCGAAAAGTGTTTTTCCACACTAATACACGTGCAAAAGTGGTTTCCTGCACCAACACAAGTGCGAAAAGTGGTTTTTCAACACTAACATAAGTGCGAAAAGTGGTTTTTCAACACTAACACAAGTGTGAAAAGTGGTTTTTCAACACTATCACAAGTGCAAAATGTGTTCTTTCCACACTAATACAAGTGCAAAAGTGGTTTCCTGCACCAACACAAGTGCGAAAAGTGGTTTTTCAACACTAACACAAGTGTGAAAAGTTGTTTTTCAACACAAACACAAGTGCAAAAAGTGTTTTTCCACACTAATACACGTGCAAAAGTGGTTTCCTGCACCAACACAAGTGCGAAAAGTGGTTTTTCAACACTAACATAAGTGCGAAAAGTGGTTTTTCAACACTAACACAAGTGTGAAAAGTGGTTTTTCAACACTATCACAAGTGCAAAATGTGTTTTTTCCACACTAATACAAGTGCAAAAGTGGTTTCCTGCACCAACACAAGTGCGAAAAGTGGTTTTTCAACACTAACACAAGTGTGAAAAGTTGTTTTTCAACACTAACACAAGTGCGAAAAGTGGTTTTTCAACACTATCACAAGTGCAAAAAGTGTTTTTTCCACATTAATACAAGTGCAAAAGTGGTTTCCTGCACCAACACAAGTGCGAAAAGTGGTTTTTCAACACTAACACAAGTGTGAAAAGTGGTTTTTCAACACAAACACAAGTGCGAAAAGTGTTTTTTCCACACTAATACACGTGCAAAAGTGGTTTCCTGCACCAACACAAGTGCGAAAAGTGGTTTTTCAACACTAACACAAGTGCGAAAAGTGGTTTTTCAACACTAACACAAGTGTGAAAAGTGGTTTTTCAACACTATCACAAGTGCAAAAAGTGTTTTTTCCACACTAATACAAGTGCAAAAATGGTTTCCTGCACCAACACAAGTGCGAAAAGTGGTTTTTCATCACTAACACAAGTGCGAAAAGTGGTTTTTCAACACAAACACAAGTGCGAAAAGTGGTTTTTCAACACTATCACAAGTGCGAAAAGTGTTTTTTCCACACTAATACACGTGCAAAAGTGGTTTCCTGCACCAACACAAGTGCGAAAAGTGGTTTTTCAACACTAACACAAGTGCGAAAAGTGGTTTTTCAACACTAACACAAGTGCGAAAAGTGGTTTTTCAACACTAACACAAGTGCAAAAAGTGTTTTTTCCACACTAATACAAGTGCAAAAGTGGTTTCCTGCACCAACACAAGTGCGAAAAGTGGTTTTTCAACACTAACACAAGTGCGAATAGTGGTTTTTCAACACCATCACAAGTGCAAAAAGTGTTTTTTCCACACTAAAACAAGTGCAAAAGTTTGGTTTTTCCACAATAATACAAGTGCAAAAGTGGTTTCCTGCACTGGTTTGGAACACATGGGGTTTGGAGGGGTTTGGAACACAAGATTTAGAGGCAAACACAGAGTTGAGGCATTCAGCTTTTTCACGTGCGGAGTCAGCCGTGTGGACATTTGAGGTGAGGGAGGGGATGGAGGGGGAACAAACACCAGAAACAGATTTGACCAGACGCCACCAGGATTTGGAAGAGGGAGACAGATAAGAGAGTTCGGTCCTGAGAACGGAGAGATATTGTTTTCCGGCTCACGGTTTGTTCACGGTTTGTTCACGACATTAAAAACATCATTGTCTGAGAGGGTCTGTGGGGGGTTTGAGTGATTGTAGCTCGTGATCCAGGTGAGCTTCAGGACCCACGGTCCTACTTTTATGATCATTATACAAGCTGGGACAGGTAGAAAAGATATGTAACAATAAATGACCAAAGAACAATTATCTTCTTCCTGATGTATTCCTGATGTATATATATATTATACATATGATAAACTTGCTCTTCATACAAAACACCCGCATGACCCTTTATATCTGGATCAAGATTCCCACCCCAGGTAAACAACTCCATGGAGGCACGTCATAGAAATCCCACAGCCGTGAAACCTCCAATCGATAATATAGAAAATAATTATGGATCAAAATGTGATCGAAACACGACAAGATTCACATTAGTTTCCTCAAAGAAATACCATTTCTATTGCGAGCACAATGAATGTCATGACGTCCTGAAAGGTGATTCTCTTACTCACATGGAATGTGAAACGTCCGCACAACGCTCCTTGTTGTTGTCTCTTCCGAACATGTGTCTAAGTTGAAAAAGATTGAAAAGTCAATTTATTGTACATTCCCTGAGGTAGATATATCCAAAATCAAGTTTTCAAAAGTGCAGATGGGGGTGAATGAAATTATTTACTTCACACGCTTTTACGGGGTGTTTTTCTCCTTCTTTGGTGAATCGTGTGGAGGTGAGGAGTTCAGATCAACGTCTTTGATTGATGATGATGGAATCATCTTTGATTCCCTGAAAAAGAACAGTTTTCTTTCATCCACAGCTTAATACAGTTGTGCTAAACCGGAAAACATGAACACATTCTCCATTTCAACAAATCTTTTCTTTCCTTCAGACACCACAATGACACATAAAACCAGGTAAAATAAAACTAGAGCGGCACTCGGTAGAGCACATACCTCCAAGCGCATACAAGTGCGTAATGTGGTTTTTCAACACTAACACAAGTGCGAAAAGTGGTTTTTCAACACAATCACAAGTGCAAAAAGTGTTTTTTCCACACCAATACAAGTGCAAAAGTGGTTTCCTGCACCAACACAAGTGCGAAAAGTGGTTTTTCAACACTAACACAAGTGCGAAAAGTTGTTTTTCAACACTAACACAAGTGCGAAAAGTGGTTTTTCAACACTATCACAAGTGCAAAAAGTGTTTTTTCCACACTAATACAAGTGCAAAAGTGGTTTCCTGCACCAACACAAGTGCGAAAAGTGGTTTTTCAACACTAACACAAGTGTGAAAAGTGGTTTTTCAACACAAACACAAGTGCGAAAAGTGTTTTTTCCACACTAATACACGTGCAAAAGTGGTTTCCTGCACCAACACAAGTGCGAAAAGTGGTTTTTCAACACTAACACAAGTGCGAAAAGTGGTTTTTCAACACTAACACAAGTGTGAAAAGTGGTTTTTCAACACTATCACAAGTGCAAAAAGTGTTTTTTCCACACTAATACAAGTGCAAAAATGGTTTCCTGCACCAACACAAGTGCGAAAAGTGGTTTTTCATCACTAACACAAGTGCGAAAAGTGGTTTTTCAACACAAACACAAGTGCGAAAAGTGGTTTTTCAACACTATCACAAGTGCGAAAAGTGTTTTTTCCACACTAATACACGTGCAAAAGTGGTTTCCTGCACCAACACAAGTGCGAAAAGTGGTTTTTCAACACTAACACAAGTGCGAAAAGTGGTTTTTCAACACTAACACAAGTGCGAAAAGTGGGTTTTTCAACAATATCACAAGTGCAAAAAGTGTTTTTTCCACACTAATACAAGTGCAAAAGTGGTTTCCTGCACCAACACAAGTGCGAAAAGTGGTTTTTCAACACTAACACAAGTGCGAATAGTGGTTTTTCAACACTATCACAAGTGCAAAAAGTGTTTTTTCCACACTAAAACAAGTGCAAAAGTGGTTTCCTGCACCAACACAAGTGCGAAAAGTGGTTTTTCAACACTAACACAAGTGCGAAAAGTGGTTTTTCAACACTAACACAAGTGCGAAAAGTGGTTTTTCAACACTAACACAAGTGCGAAAAGTGCTTTTTCCACACTAATACAAGTGCAAAAGTGGTTTCCTGCACCAACACAAGTGCGAAAAGTGGTTTTTCAACACTAACGCAAGTGCAAAAAGTGTTTTTTCCACACTAATACAAGTGCAAAAGTGGTTTCCTGCACCAACACAAGTGCGAAAAGTGGTTTTTCAACACTAACACAAGTGCGAAAAGTGGTTTTTCAACACTAACACAAGTGCAAAAAGTGGTTTCCTGCACCAACACAAGTGCGTAATGTGGTTTTTCAACACTAACACAAGTGCAAAAAGTGGTTTTTCAACACAATCACAAGTGCAAAAAGTGTTTTTTCCACACTAATACAAGTGCAAAAGTGGTTTCCTGCAGCAACACAAGTGCGAAAAGTGGTTTTTCAACACTAACACAAGTGCGAAAAGTTGTTTTTCAACACTAATACAAGTGCAAAAGTGGTTTCCTGCACCAACACAAGTGCGTAAAGTGGTTCTTCAACACTATCACAAGTGCAAAAAGTGTTTTTTCCACACTAATACAAGTGCAAAAGTGGTTTCCTGCACCAACACAAGTGCGAAAAGTGGTTTTTCAACACTAACACAAGTGCGAAAAGTGGTTTTTCAACACTAACACAAGTGCGAAAAGTGGTTTTTCAACACTAACACAAGTGCGAAAAGTGGTTTTTCAACACTATTACAAGTGCAAAAAGTGTTTTTTCCACACTAATACAAGTGCAAAAGTGGTTTCCTGCACCAACACAAGTGCGAAAAGTGGTTTTTCAACACTAACACAAGTGCGAAAAGTGGTTTTTCAACACTAACACAAGTGCGAAAAGTGGTTTTTCAACACTATTACAAGTGCAAAAAGTGTTTTTTCCACACTAATACAAGTGCAAAAGTGGTTTCCTGCACCAACACAAGTGCGAAAAGTGGTTTTTCAACACTAACACAAGTGCGAAAAGTTGTTTTTCAACACTAACACAAGTGCGAAAAGTGGTTTTTCAACACTATCACAAGTGCAAAAAGTGTTTTTTCCACACTAATACAAGTGCAAAAGTGGTTTCCTGCACCAACACAAGTGTGAAAAGTGGTTTTTCAACACTAATACAAGTGCAAAAGTGGTTTCCTGCACCAACACAAGTGCGAAAAGTGGTTTTTCAACACTAACACAAGTGTGAAAAGTGGTTTTTCAACACAAACACAAGTGCAAAAAGTGTTTTTCCACACTAATACACGTGCAAAAGTGGTTTCCTGCACCAACACAAGTGCGAAAAGTGGTTTTTCAACACTAACATAAGTGCGAAAAGTGGTTTTTCAACACTAACACAAGTGTGAAAAGTGGTTTTTCAACACTATCACAAGTGCAAAATGTGTTTTTTCCACACTAATACAAGTGCAAAAGTGGTTTCCTGCACCAACACAAGTGCGAAAAGTGGTTTTTCAACACTAACACAAGTGTGAAAAGTTGTTTTTCAACACAAACACAAGTGCGAAAAGTGTTTTTCCACACTAATACACGTGCAAAAGTGGTTTCCTGCACCAACACAAGTGCGAAAAGTGGTTTTTCAACACTAACATAAGTGCGAAAAGTGGTTTTTCAACACTAACACAAGTGTGAAAAGTGGTTTTTCAACACTATCACAAGTGCAAAATGTGTTTTTTTCCACACTAATACAAGTGCAAAAGTGGTTTCCTGCACCAACACAAGTGCGAAAAGTGGTTTTTCAACACTAACACAAGTGTGAAAAGTTGTTTTTCAACACTAACACAAGTGCGAAAAGTGGTTTTTCAACACTATCACAAGTGCAAAAAGTGTTTTTTCCACATTAATACAAGTGCAAAAGTGGTTTCCTGCACCAACACAAGTGCGAAAAGTGGTTTTTCAACACTAACACAAGTGTGAAAAGTGGTTTTTCAACACAAACACAAGTGCGAAAAGTGTTTTTTCCACACTAATACACGTGCAAAAGTGGTTTCCTGCACCAACACAAGTGCGAAAAGTGGTTTTTCAACACTAACACAAGTGCGAAAAGTGGTTTTTCAACACTAACACAAGTGTGAAAAGTGGTTTTTCAACACTATCACAAGTGCAAAAAGTGTTTTTTCCACACTAATACAAGTGCAAAAATGGTTTCCTGCACCAACACAAGTGCGAAAAGTGGTTTTTCATCACTAACACAAGTGCGAAAAGTGGTTTTTCAACACAAACACAAGTGCGAAAAGTGGTTTTTCAACACTATCACAAGTGCGAAAAGTGTTTTTTCCACACTAATACACGTGCAAAAGTGGTTTCCTGCACCAACAGAAGTGCGAAAAGTGGTTTTTCAACACTAACACAAGTGCGAAAAGTGGTTTTTCAACACTAACACAAGTGCGAAAAGTGGTTTTTCAACAATATCACAAGTGCAAAAAGTGTTTTTTCCACACTAATACAAGTGCAAAAGTGGTTTCCTGCACCAACACAAGTGCGAAAAGTGGTTTTTCAACACTAACACAAGTGCGAATAGTGGTTTTTCAACACCATCACAAGTGCAAAAAGTGTTTTTTCCACACTAAAACAAGTGCAAAAGTTTGGTTTTTCCACAATAATACAAGTGCAAAAGTGGTTTCCTGCACTGGTTTGGAACACATGGGGTTTGGAGGGGTTTGGAACACAAGATTTAGAGGCAAACACAGAGTTGAGGCATTCAGCTTTTTCACGTGCGGAGTCAGCCGTGTGGACATTTGAGGTGAGGGAGGGGATGGAGGGGGAACAAACACCAGAAACAGATTTGACCAGACGCCACCAGGATTTGGAAGAGGGAGACAGATAAGAGAGTTCGGTCCTGAGAACGGAGAGATATTGTTTTCCGGCTCACGGTTTGTTCACGGTTTGTTCACGACATTAAAAACATCATTGTCTGAGAGGGTCTGTGGGGGGTTTGAGTGATTGTAGCTCGTGATCCAGGTGAGCTTCAGGACCCACGGTCCTACTTTTATGATCATTATACAAGCTGGGACAGGTAGAAAAGATATGTAACAATAAATGACCAAAGAACAATTATCTTCTTCCTGATGTATTCCTGATGTATATATATATTATACATATGATAAACTTGCTCTTCATACAAAACACCCGCATGACCCTTTATATCTGGATCAAGATTCCCACCCCAGGTAAACAACTCCATGGAGGCACGTCATAGAAATCCCACAGCCGTGAAACCTCCAATCGATAATATAGAAAATAATTATGGATCAAAATGTGATCGAAACACGACAAGATTCACATTAGTTTCCTCAAAGAAATACCATTTCTATTGCGAGCACAATGAATGTCATGACGTCCTGAAAGGTGATTCTCTTACTCACATGGAATGTGAAACGTCCGCACAACGCTCCTTGTTGTTGTCTCTTCCGAACATGTGTCTAAGTTGAAAAAGATTGAAAAGTCAATTTATTGTACATTCCCTGAGGTAGATATATCCAAAATCAAGTTTTCAAAAGTGCAGATGGGGGTGAATGAAATTATTTACTTCACACGCTTTTACGGGGTGTTTTTCTCCTTCTTTGGTGAATCGTGTGGAGGTGAGGAGTTCAGATCAACGTCTTTGATTGATGATGATGGAATCATCTTTGATTCCCTGAAAAAGAACAGTTTTCTTTCATCCACAGCTTAATACAGTTGTGCTAAACCGGAAAACATGAACACATTCTCCATTTCAACAAATCTTTTCTTTCCTTCAGACACCACAATGACACATAAAACCAGGTAAAATAAAACTAGAGCGGCACTCGGTAGAGCGCATACCTCCAAGCGCATACAAGTGCGTAATGTGGTTTTTCAACACTAACACAAGTGCGAAAAGTGGTTTTTCAACACAATCACAAGTGCAAAAAGTGTTTTTTCCACACCAATACAAGTGCAAAAGTGGTTTCCTGCACCAACACAAGTGCGAAAAGTGGTTTTTCAACACTAACACAAGTGCGAAAAGTTGTTTTTCAACACTAACACAAGTGCGAAAAGTGGTTTTTCAACACTATCACAAGTGCAAAAAGTGTTTTTTCCACACTAATACAAGTGCAAAAGTGGTTTCCTGCACCAACACAAGTGCGAAAAGTGGTTTTTCAACACTAACACAAGTGTGAAAAGTGGTTTTTCAACACAAACACAAGTGCGAAAAGTGTTTTTTCCACACTAATACACGTGCAAAAGTGGTTTCCTGCACCAACACAAGTGCGAAAAGTGGTTTTTCAACACTAACACAAGTGCGAAAAGTGGTTTTTCAACACTAACACAAGTGTGAAAAGTGGTTTTTCAACACTATCACAAGTGCAAAAAGTGTTTTTTCCACACTAATACAAGTGCAAAAATGGTTTCCTGCACCAACACAAGTGCGAAAAGTGGTTTTTCATCACTAACACAAGTGCGAAAAGTGGTTTTTCAACACAAACACAAGTGCGAAAAGTGGTTTTTCAACACTATCACAAGTGCGAAAAGTGTTTTTTCCACACTAATACACGTGCAAAAGTGGTTTCCTGCACCAACACAAGTGCGAAAAGTGGTTTTTCAACACTAACACAAGTGCGAAAAGTGGTTTTTCAACACTAACACAAGTGCGAAAAGTGGGTTTTTCAACAATATCACAAGTGCAAAAAGTGTTTTTTCCACACTAATACAAGTGCAAAAGTGGTTTCCTGCACCAACACAAGTGCGAAAAGTGGTTTTTCAACACTAACACAAGTGCGAATAGTGGTTTTTCAACACTATCACAAGTGCAAAAAGTGTTTTTTCCACACTAAAACAAGTGCAAAAGTGGTTTCCTGCACCAACACAAGTGCGAAAAGTGGTTTTTCAACACTAACACAAGTGCGAAAAGTGGTTTTTCAACACTAACACAAGTGCGAAAAGTGGTTTTTCAACACTAACACAAGTGCGAAAAGTGCTTTTTCCACACTAATACAAGTGCAAAAGTGGTTTCCTGCACCAACACAAGTGCGAAAAGTGGTTTTTCAACACTAACGCAAGTGCAAAAAGTGTTTTTTCCACACTAATACAAGTGCAAAAGTGGTTTCCTGCACCAACACAAGTGCGAAAAGTGGTTTTTCAACACTAACACAAGTGCGAAAAGTGGTTTTTCAACACTAACACAAGTGCAAAAAGTGGTTTCCTGCACCAACACAAGTGCGTAATGTGGTTTTTCAACACTAACACAAGTGCAAAAAGTGGTTTTTCAACACAATCACAAGTGCAAAAAGTGTTTTTTCCACACTAATACAAGTGCAAAAGTGGTTTCCTGCAGCAACACAAGTGCGAAAAGTGGTTTTTCAACACTAACACAAGTGCGAAAAGTTGTTTTTCAACACTAATACAAGTGCAAAAGTGGTTTCCTGCACCAACACAAGTGCGTAAAGTGGTTCTTCAACACTATCACAAGTGCAAAAAGTGTTTTTTCCACACTAATACAAGTGCAAAAGTGGTTTCCTGCACCAACACAAGTGCGAAAAGTGGTTTTTCAACACTAACACAAGTGCGAAAAGTGGTTTTTCAACACTAACACATGTGCGAAAAGTGGTTTTTCAACACTATCACAAGTGCAAAAAGTGTTTTTTCCACACTAATACAAGTGCAAAAGTGGTTTCCTGCACCAACACAAGTGCGAAAAGTGGTTTTTCAACACTAACACAAGTGCGAAAAGTGGTTTTTCAACACTAACACAAGTGCGAAAAGTGGTTTTTCAACACTAACACAAGTGCGAAAAGTGGTTTTTCAACACAATCACAAGTGCAAAAAGTGTTTTTTCCACACCAATACAAGTGCAAAAGTGGTTTCCTGCACCAACACAAGTGCGAAAAGTGGTTTTTCAACACTAACACAAGTGCGAAAAGTTGTTTTTCAACACTAACACAAGTGCGAAAAGTGGTTTTTCAACACTATCACAAGTGCGAAAAGTGGTTTTTCAACACTAACACAAGTGCGAAATGTGGTTTTTCAACACTAACACAAGTGCGAAAAGTGGTTTTTCAACACAATCACAAGTGCAAAAAGTATTTTTTCCACACCAATACAAGTGCAAAAGTGGTTTCCTGCACCAACACAAGTGCGAAAAGTGGTTTTTCAACACTAACACAAGTGCGAAAAGTTGTTTTTCAACACTAACACAAGTGCGAAAAGTGGTTTTTCAACACTATCACAAGTGCAAAAAGTGTTTTTTCCACACTAATACAAGTGCAAAAGTGGTTTCCTGCACCAACACAAGTGCGAAAAGTGGTTTTTCAACACTAACACAAGTGTGAAAAGTGGTTTTTCAACACAAACACAAGTGCGAAAAGTGTTTTTTCCACACTAATACACGTGCAAAAGTGGTTTCCTGCACCAACACAAGTGCGAAAAGTGGTTTTTCAACACTAACACAAGTGCGAAAAGTGGTTTTTCAACACTAACACAAGTGTAAAAAGTGGTTTTTCAACACTATCACAAGTGCAAAAAGTGTTTTTTCCACACTAATACAAGTGCAAAAATGGTTTCCTGCACCAACACAAGTGCGAAAAGTGGTTTTTCATCACTAACACAAGTGCGAAAAGTGGTTTTTCAACACAAACACAAGTGCGAAAAGTGGTTTTTCAACACTATCACAAGTGCGAAAAGTGTTTTTTCCACACTAATACACGTGCAAAAGTGGTTTCCTGCACCAACACAAGTGCGAAAAGTGGTTTTTCAACACTAACACAAGTGCGAAAAGTGGTTTTTCAACACTAACACAAGTGCGAAAAGTGGGTTTTTCAACAATATCACAAGTGCAAAAAGTGTTTTTTCCACACTAATACAAGTGCAAAAGTGGTTTCCTGCACCAACACAAGTGCGAAAAGTGGTTTTTCAACACTAACACAAGTGCGAATAGTGGTTTTTCAACACTATCACAAGTGCAAAAAGTGTTTTTTCCACACTAAAACAAGTGCAAAAGTGGTTTCCTGCACCAACACAAGTGCGAAAAGTGGTTTTTCAACACTAACACAAGTGCGAAAAGTGGTTTTTCAACACAATCACAAGTGCAAAAAGTGTTTTTTCCACACTAATACACGTGCAAAAGTGGTTTCCTGCACCAACACAAGTGCGAAAAGTGGTTTTTCAACACTAACACAAGTGCGAAAAGTGGTTTTTCAACACTAATACAAGTGCAAAAGTGGTTTCCTGCACCAACACAAGTGCGTAAAGTGGTTCTTCAACACTATCACAAGTGCAAAAAGTGTTTTTTCCACACTAATACACGTGCAAAAGTGGTTTCCTGCACCAACACAAGTGCGAAAAGTGGTTTTTCAACACTAACACAAGTGCGAAAAGTGGTATTTCAACACTAATACAAGTGCAAAAGTGGTTTCCTGCACCAACACAAGTGCGAAAAGTGGTTTTTCAACACTAACACAAGTGTGAAAAGTGGTTTTTCAACACTATCACAAGTGCAAAAAGTGTTTTTTCCACACTAATACAAGTGCAAAAGTGGTTTCCTGCACCAACACAAGTGCGAAAAGTGGTTTTTCAACACTAACACAAGTGTGAAAAGTGGTTTTTCAACACAAACACAAGTGCGGAAAGTGGTTTTTCAACACAATCACAAGTGCAAAAAGTGTTTTTTCCACACTAATACACGTGCAAAAGTGGTTTCCTGCACCAACACAAGTGCGAAAAGTGGTTTTTCAACACTAACACAAGTGCGAAAAGTGGTTTTTCAACACTAATACAAGTGCAAAAGTGGTTTCCTGCACCAACACAAGTGCGTAAAGTGGTTCTTCAACACTATCACAAGTGCAAAAAGTGTTTTTTCCACACTAATACACGTGCAAAAGTGGTTTCCTGCACCAACACAAGTGCGAAAAGTGGTTTTTCAACACTAACACAAGTGCGAAAAGTGGTATTTCAACACTAATACAAGTGCAAAAGTGGTTTCCTGCACCAACACAAGTGCGAAAAGTGGTTTTTCAACACTAACACAAGTGTGAAAAGTGGTTTTTCAACACTATCACAAGTGCAAAAAGTGTTTTTTCCACACTAATACAAGTGCAAAAGTGGTTTCCTGCACCAACACAAGTGCGAAAAGTGGTTTTTCAACACTAACACAAGTGTGAAAAGTGGTTTTTCAACACAAACACAAGTGCGGAAAGTGTTTTTTCCACACTAATACACGTGCAAAAGTGGTTTCCTGCACCAACACAAGTGCGAAAAGTGGTTTTTCAACACTAACACAAGTGCGAAAAGTGGTTTTTCAACACAATCACAAGTGCAAAAAGTGTTTTTTCCACACTAATACAAGTGCAAAAATGGTTTCCTGCACCAACACAAGTGCGAAAAGTGGTTTTTCAACACAATCACAAGTGCAAAAAGTGTTTTTTCCACACTAATACACGTGCAAAAGTGGTTTCCTGCACCAACACAAGTGCAAAAAGTGGTTTTTCAACACTAACACAAGTGCGAAAAGTGGTTTTTCAACACAATCACAAGTGCAAAAAGTGTTTTTTCCACACTAATACAAGTGCAAAAGTGGTTTCCTGCACCAACACAAGTGCGAAAAGTGGTTTTTCAACACTAACACAAGTGCGAAAAGTTGTTTTTCAACACTAACACAAGTGCAAAAAGTGTTTTTTCCACACTAATACAAGTGCAAAAGTGGTTTCCTGCACCAACACAAGTGCGAAAAGTGGTTTTTCAACACTAACACAAGTGTGAAAAGTGGTTTTTCAACACAAACACAAGTGCGAAAAGTGTTTTTCCACACTAATACACGTGCAAAAGTGGTTTCCTGCACCAACACAAGTGCGAAAAGTGGTTTTTCAACACTAACATAAGTGCGAAAAGTGGTTTTTCAACACTAACACAAGTGTGAAAAGTGGTTTTTCAACACTATCACAAGTGCAAAATGTGTTTTTTCCACACTAATACAAGTGCAAAAGTGGTTTCCTGCACCAACACAAGTGCGAAAAGTGGTTTTTCAACACTAACACAAGTGTGAAAAGTTGTTTTTCAACACAAACACAAGTGCGAAAAGTGTTTTTCCACACTAATACACGTGCAAAAGTGGTTTCCTGCACCAACACAAGTGCGAAAAGTGGTTTTTCAACACTAACATAAGTGCGAAAAGTGGTTTTTCAACACTAACACAAGTGTGAAAAGTGGTTTTTCAACACTATCACAAGTGCAAAATGTGTTTTTTCCACACTAATACAAGTGCAAAAGTGGTTTCCTGCACCAACACAAGTGCGAAAAGTGGTTTTTCAACACTAACACAAGTGTGAAAAGTTGTTTTTCAACACTAACACAAGTGCGAAAAGTGGTTTTTCAACACTATCACAAGTGCAAAAAGTGTTTTTTCCACATTAATACAAGTGCAAAAGTGGTTTCCTGCACCAACACAAGTGCGAAAAGTGGTTTTTCAACACTAACACAAGTGTGAAAAGTGGTTTTTCAACACAAACACAAGTGCGAAAAGTGTTTTTTCCACACTAATACACGTGCAAAAGTGGTTTCCTGCACCAACACAAGTGCGAAAAGTGGTTTTTCAACACTAACACAAGTGCGAAAAGTGGTTTTTCAACACTAACACAAGTGTGAAAAGTGGTTTTTCAACACTATCACAAGTGCAAAAAGTGTTTTTTCCACACTAATACAAGTGCAAAAATGGTTTCCTGCACCAACACAAGTGCGAAAAGTGGTTTTTCATCACTAACACAAGTGCGAAAAGTGGTTTTTCAACACAAACACAAGTGCGAAAAGTGGTTTTTCAACACTATCACAAGTGCGAAAAGTGTTTTTTCCACACTAATACACGTGCAAAAGTGGTTTCCTGCACCAACACAAGTGCGAAAAGTGGTTTTTCAACACTAACACAAGTGCGAAAAGTGGTTTTTCAACACTAACACAAGTGCGAAAAGTGGTTTTTCAACAATATCACAAGTGCAAAAAGTGTTTTTTCCACACTAATACAAGTGCAAAAGTGGTTTCCTGCACCAACACAAGTGCGAAAAGTGGTTTTTCAACACTAACACAAGTGCGAATAGTGGTTTTTCAACACCATCACAAGTGCAAAAAGTGTTTTTTCCACACTAAAACAAGTGCAAAAGTTTGGTTTTTCCACAATAATACAAGTGCAAAAGTGGTTTCCTGCACTGGTTTGGAACACATGGGGTTTGGAGGGGTTTGGAACACAAGATTTAGAGGCAAACACAGAGTTGAGGCATTCAGCTTTTTCACGTGCGGAGTCAGCCGTGTGGACATTTGAGGTGAGGGAGGGGATGGAGGGGGAACAAACACCAGAAACAGATTTGACCAGACGCCACCAGGATTTGGAAGAGGGAGACAGATAAGAGAGTTCGGTCCTGAGAATGGAGAGATATTGTTTTCCGGCTCACGGTTTGTTCACGGTTTGTTCACGACATTAAAAACATCATTGTCTGAGAGGGTCTGTGGGGGGTTTGAGTGATTGTAGCTCGTGATCCAGGTGAGCTTCAGGACCCACGGTCCTACTTTTATGATCATTATACAAGCTGGGACAGGTAGAAAAGATATGTAACAATAAATGACCAAAGAACAATTATCTTCTTCCTGATGTATTCCTGATGTATATATATATTATACATATGATAAACTTGCTCTTCATACAAAACACCCGCATGACCCTTTATATCTGGATCAAGATTCCCACCCCAGGTAAACAACTCCATGGAGGCACGTCATAGAAATCCCACAGCCGTGAAACCTCCAATCGATAATATAGAAAATAATTATGGATCAAAATGTGATCGAAACACGACAAGATTCACATTAGTTTCCTCAAAGAAATACCATTTCTATTGCGAGCACAATGAATGTCATGACGTCCTGAAAGGTGATTCTCTTACTCACATGGAATGTGAAACGTCCGCACAACGCTCCTTGTTGTTGTCTCTTCCGAACATGTGTCTAAGTTGAAAAAGATTGAAAAGTCAATTTATTGTACATTCCCTGAGGTAGATATATCCAAAATCAAGTTTTCAAAAGTGCAGATGGGGGTGAATGAAATTATTTACTTCACACGCTTTTACGGGGTGTTTTTCTCCTTCTTTGGTGAATCGTGTGGAGGTGAGGAGTTCAGATCAACGTCTTTGATTGATGATGATGGAATCATCTTTGATTCCCTGAAAAAGAACAGTTTTCTTTCATCCACAGCTTAATACAGTTGTGCTAAACCGGAAAACATGAACACATTCTCCATTTCAACAAATCTTTTCTTTCCTTCAGACACCACAATGACACATAAAACCAGGTAAAATAAAACTAGAGCGGCACTCGGTAGAGCGCATACCTCCAAGCGCATACAAGTAAGTGCGTAATGTGGTTTTTCAACACTAACACAAGTGCGAAAAGTGGTTTTTCAACACAATCACAAGTGCAAAAAGTGTTTTTTCCACACCAATACAAGTGCAAAAGTGGTTTCCTGCACCAACACAAGTGCGAAAAGTGGTTTTTCAACACTAACACAAGTGCGAAAAGTTGTTTTTCAACACTAACACAAGTGCGAAAAGTGGTTTTTCAACACTATCACAAGTGCAAAAAGTGTTTTTTCCACACTAATACAAGTGCAAAAGTGGTTTCCTGCACCAACACAAGTGCGAAAAGTGGTTTTTCAACACTAACACAAGTGTGAAAAGTGGTTTTTCAACACAAACACAAGTGCGAAAAGTGTTTTTTCCACACTAATACACGTGCAAAAGTGGTTTCCTGCACCAACACAAGTGCGAAAAGTGGTTTTTCAACACTAACACAAGTGCGAAAAGTGGTTTTTCAACACTAACACAAGTGTGAAAAGTGGTTTTTCAACACTATCACAAGTGCAAAAAGTGTTTTTTCCACACTAATACAAGTGCAAAAATGGTTTCCTGCACCAACACAAGTGCGAAAAGTGGTTTTTCATCACTAACACAAGTGCGAAAAGTGGTTTTTCAACACAAACACAAGTGCGAAAAGTGGTTTTTCAACACTATCACAAGTGCGAAAAGTGTTTTTTCCACACTAATACACGTGCAAAAGTGGTTTCCTGCACCAACACAAGTGCGAAAAGTGGTTTTTCAACACTAACACAAGTGCGAAAAGTGGTTTTTCAACACTAACACAAGTGCGAAAAGTGGGTTTTTCAACAATATCACAAGTGCAAAAAGTGTTTTTTCCACACTAATACAAGTGCAAAAGTGGTTTCCTGCACCAACACAAGTGCGAAAAGTGGTTTTTCAACACTAACACAAGTGCGAATAGTGGTTTTTCAACACTATCACAAGTGCAAAAAGTGTTTTTTCCACACTAAAACAAGTGCAAAAGTGGTTTCCTGCACCAACACAAGTGCGAAAAGTGGTTTTTCAACACTAACACAAGTGCGAAAAGTGGTTTTTCAACACTAACACAAGTGCGAAAAGTGGTTTTTCAACACTAACACAAGTGCGAAAAGTGCTTTTTCCACACTAATACAAGTGCAAAAGTGGTTTCCTGCACCAACACAAGTGCGAAAAGTGGTTTTTCAACACTAACGCAAGTGCAAAAAGTGTTTTTTCACACTAATACAAGTGCAAAAGTGGTTTCCTGCACCAACACAAGTGCGAAAAGTGGTTTTTCAACACTAACACAAGTGCGAAAAGTGGTTTTTCAACACTAACACAAGTGCAAAAAGTGGTTTCCTGCACCAACACAAGTGCGTAATGTGGTTTTTCAACACTAACACAAGTGCAAAAAGTGGTTTTTCAACACAATCACAAGTACAAAAAGTGTTTTTTCCACACTAATACAAGTGCAAAAGTGGTTTCCTGCAGCAACACAAGTGCGAAAAGTGGTTTTTCAACACTAACACAAGTGCGAAAAGTTGTTTTTCAACACTAATACAAGTGCAAAAGTGGTTTCCTGCACCAACACAAGTGCGTAAAGTGGTTCTTCAACACTATCACAAGTGCAAAAAGTGTTTTTTCCACACTAATACAAGTGCAAAAGTGGTTTCCTGCACCAACACAAGTGCGAAAAGTGGTTTTTCAACACTAACACAAGTGCGAAAAGTGGTTTTTCAACACTAATACAAGTGCAAAAGTGGTTTCCTGCACCAACACAAGTGCGAAAAGTGGTTTTTCAACACTAACACAAGTGCAAAAAGTGTTTTTTCCACACTAATACAAGTGCAAAAGTGGTTTCCTGCACCAACACAAGTGCGAAAAGTGGTTTTTCAACACTAACACAAGTGTGAAAAGTGGTTTTTCAACACAAACACAAGTGCGAAAAGTGTTTTTTCCACACTAATACACGTGCAAAAGTGGTTTCCTGCACCAACACAAGTGCGAAAAGTGGTTTTTCAACACTAACACAAGTGTGAAAAGTGGTTTTTCAACACTATCACAAGTGCAAAAAGTGTTTTTTCCACACTAATACAAGTGCAAAAGTGGTTTCCTGCACCAACACAAGTGCGAAAAGTGGTTTTTCAACACTAACACAAGTGTGAAAAGTGGTTTTTCAACACAAACACAAGTGCGAAAAGTGTTTTTTCCACACTAATACACGTGCAAAAGTGGTTTCCTGCACCAACACAAGTGCGAAAAGTGGTTTTTCAACACTAACACAAGTGCGAAAAGTGGTTTTTCAACACAATCACAAGTGCAAAAAGTGTTTTTTCCACACTAATACAAGTGCAAAAATGGTTTCCTGCACCAACACAAGTGCGAAAAGTGGTTTTTCAACACAATCACAAGTGCAAAAAGTGTTTTTTCCACACTAATACACGTGCAAAAGTGGTTTCCTGCACCAACACAAGTGCGAAAAGTGGTTTTTCAACACTAACACAAGTGCGAAAAGTGGTTTTTCAACACTAACACAAGTGCGAAAAGTTGTTTTTCAACACTAACACAAGTGCAAAAAGTGTTTTTTCCACACTAATACAAGTGCAAAAGTGGTTTCCTGCACCAACACAAGTGCGAAAAGTGGTTTTTCAACACTAACACAAGTGCGAAAAGTTGTTTTTCAACACTAATACAAGTGCAAAAGTGGTTTCCTGCACCAACACAAGTGCGTAAAGTGGTTCTTCAACACTATCACAAGTGCAAAAAGTGTTTTTTCCACACTAATACACGTGCAAAAGTGGTTTCCTGCACCAACACAAGTGCGAAAAGTGGTTTTTCAACACTAACACAAGTGCGAAAAGTGGTATTTCAACACTAATACAAGTGCAAAAGTGGTTTCCTGCACCAACACAAGTGCGAAAAGTGGTTTTTCAACACTAACACAAGTGTGAAAAGTGGTTTTTCAACACTATCACAAGTGCAAAAAGTGTTTTTTCCACACTAATACACGTGCAAAAGTGGTTTCCTGCACCAACACAAGTGCGAAAAGTGGTTTTTCAACACTAACACAAGTGCGAAAAGTGGTTTTTCAACACTAACACAAGTGTGAAAAGTGGTTTTTCAACACTATCACAAGTGCAAAAAGTGTTTTTTCCACACTAATACAAGTGCAAAAATGGTTTCCTGCACCAACACAAGTGCGAAAAGTGGTTTTTCATCACTAACACAAGTGCGAAAAGTGGTTTTTCAACACAAACACAAGTGCGAAAAGTGGTTTTTCAACACTATCACAAGTGCGAAAAGTGTTTTTTCCACACTAATACACGTGCAAAAGTGGTTTCCTGCACCAACACAAGTGCGAAAAGTGGTTTTTCAACACTAACACAAGTGCGAAAAGTGGTTTTTCAACACTAACACAAGTGCGAAAAGTGGGTTTTTCAACAATATCACAAGTGCAAAAAGTGTTTTTTCCACACTAATACAAGTGCAAAAGTGGTTTCCTGCACCAACACAAGTGCGAAAAGTGGTTTTTCAACACTAACACAAGTGCGAATAGTGGTTTTTCAACACTATCACAAGTGCAAAAAGTGTTTTTTCCACACTAAAACAAGTGCAAAAGTGGTTTCCTGCACCAACACAAGTGCGAAAAGTGGTTTTTCAACACTAACACAAGTGCGAAAAGTGGTTTTTCAACACTAACACAAGTGCGAAAAGTGGTTTTTCAACACTAACACAAGTGCGAAAAGTGCTTTTTCCACACTAATACAAGTGCAAAAGTGGTTTCCTGCACCAACACAAGTGCGAAAAGTGGTTTTTCAACACTAACGCAAGTGCAAAAAGTGTTTTTTCACACTAATACAAGTGCAAAAGTGGTTTCCTGCACCAACACAAGTGCGAAAAGTGGTTTTTCAACACTAACACAAGTGCGAAAAGTGGTTTTTCAACACTAACACAAGTGCAAAAAGTGGTTTCCTGCACCAACACAAGTGCGTAATGTGGTTTTTCAACACTAACACAAGTGCAAAAAGTGGTTTTTCAACACAATCACAAGTGCAAAAAGTGTTTTTTCCACACTAATACAAGTGCAAAAGTGGTTTCCTGCAGCAACACAAGTGCGAAAAGTGGTTTTTCAACACTAACACAAGTGCGAAAAGTTGTTTTTCAACACTAATACAAGTGCAAAAGTGGTTTCCTGCACCAACACAAGTGCGTAAAGTGGTTCTTCAACACTATCACAAGTGCAAAAAGTGTTTTTTCCACACTAATACAAGTGCAAAAGTGGTTTCCTGCACCAACACAAGTGCGAAAAGTGGTTTTTCAACACTAACACAAGTGCGAAAAGTGGTTTTTCAACACTAATACAAGTGCAAAAGTGGTTTCCTGCACCAACACAAGTGCGAAAAGTGGTTTTTCAACACTAACACAAGTGCAAAAAGTGTTTTTTCCACACTAATACAAGTGCAAAAGTGGTTTCCTGCACCAACACAAGTGCGAAAAGTGGTTTTTCAACACTAACACAAGTGTGAAAAGTGGTTTTTCAACACAAACACAAGTGCGAAAAGTGTTTTTTCCACACTAATACACGTGCAAAAGTGGTTTCCTGCACCAACACAAGTGCGAAAAGTGGTTTTTCAACACTAACACAAGTGTGAAAAGTGGTTTTTCAACACTATCACAAGTGCAAAAAGTGTTTTTTCCACACTAATACAAGTGCAAAAGTGGTTTCCTGCACCAACACAAGTGCGAAAAGTGGTTTTTCAACACTAACACAAGTGTGAAAAGTGGTTTTTCAACACAAACACAAGTGCGAAAAGTGGTTTTTCAACACTAACACAAGTGCGAAAAGTGGTTTTTCAACACAATCACAAGTGCAAAAAGTGTTTTTTCCACACTAATACAAGTGCAAAAATGGTTTCCTGCACCAACACAAGTGCGAAAAGTGGTTTTTCAACACAATCACAAGTGCAAAAAGTGTTTTTTCCACACTAATACACGTGCAAAAGTGGTTTCCTGCACCAACACAAGTGCGAAAAGTGGTTTTTCAACACTAACACAAGTGCGAAAAGTGGTTTTTCAACACTAACACAAGTGCGAAAAGTTGTTTTTCAACACTAACACAAGTGCAAAAAGTGTTTTTTCCACACTAATACAAGTGCAAAAGTGGTTTCCTGCACCAACACAAGTGCGAAAAGTGGTTTTTCAACACTAACACAAGTGCGAAAAGTTGTTTTTCAACACTAATACAAGTGCAAAAGTGGTTTCCTGCACCAACACAAGTGCGTAAAGTGGTTCTTCAACACTATCACAAGTGCAAAAAGTGTTTTTTCCACACTAATACACGTGCAAAAGTGGTTTCCTGCACCAACACAAGTGCGAAAAGTGGTTTTTCAACACTAACACAAGTGCGAAAAGTGGTATTTCAACACTAATACAAGTGCAAAAGTGGTTTCCTGCACCAACACAAGTGCGAAAAGTGGTTTTTCAACACTAACACAAGTGTGAAAAGTGGTTTTTCAACACTATCACAAGTGCAAAAAGTGTTTTTTCCACACTAATACAAGTGCAAAAGTGGTTTCCTGCACCAACACAAGTGCGAAAAGTGGTTTTTCAACACTAACACAAGTGTGAAAAGTGGTTTTTCAACACAAACACAAGTGCGAAAAGTGTTTTTTCCACACTAATACACGTGCAAAAGTGGTTTCCTGCACCAACACAAGTGCGAAAAGTGGTTTTTCAACACTAACACAAGTGCGAAAAGTGGTTTTTCAACACAATCACAAGTGCAAAAAGTGTTTTTTCCACACTAATACAAGTGCAAAAATGGTTTCCTGCACCAACACAAGTGCGAAAAGTGGTTTTTCAACACAATCACAAGTGCAAAAAGTGTTTTTTCCACACTAATACACGTGCAAAAGTGGTTTCCTGCACCAACACAAGTGCGAAAAGTGGTTTTTCAACACTAACACAAGTGCGAAAAGTGGTTTTTCAACACAATCACAAGTGCAAAAAGTGTTTTTTCCACACTAATACAAGTGCAAAAGTGGTTTCCTGCACCAACACAAGTGCGAAAAGTGGTTTTTCAACACTAACACAAGTGCGAAAAGTTGTTTTTCAACACTAACACAAGTGTAAAAAGTGTTTTTTCCACACTAATACAAGTGCAAAAGTGGTTTCCTGCACCAACACAAGTGCGAAAAGTGGTTTTTCAACACTAACACAAGTGTGAAAAGTGGTTTTTCAACACTAACACAAGTGCGAAAAGTGCTTTTTCCACACTAATACAAGTGCAAAAGTGGTTTCCTGCACCAACACAAGTGCGAAAAGTGGTTTTTCAACACTAATGCAAGTGCAAAAAGTGTTTTTTCCACACTAATACAAGTGCAAAAGTGGTTTCCTGCACCAACACAAGTGCGAAAAGTGGTTTTTCAACACTAACACAAGTGCGAAAAGTGGTTTTTCAACACTAACACAAGTGCAAAAAGTGGTTTCCTGCACCAACACAAGTGCGTAATGTGGTTTTTCAACACTAACACAAGTGCAAAAAGTGGTTTTTCAACACAATCACAAGTGCAAAAAGTGTTTTTTCCACACTAATACAAGTGCAAAAGTGGTTTCCTGCAGCAACACAAGTGCGAAAAGTGGTTTTTCAACACTAACACAAGTGCGAAAAGTTGTTTTTCAACACTAATACAAGTGCAAAAGTGGTTTCCTGCACCAACACAAGTGCGTAAAGTGGTTCTTCAACACTATCACAAGTGCAAAAAGTGTTTTTTCCACACTAATACAAGTGCAAAAGTGGTTTCCTGCACCAACACAAGTGCGAAAAGTGGTTTTTCAACACTAACACAAGTGCGAAAAGTGGTTTTTCAACACTAACACATGTGCGAAAAGTGGTTTTTCAACACTATCACAAGTGCAAAAAGTGTTTTTTCCACACTAATACAAGTGCAAAAGTGGTTTCCTGCACCAACACAAGTGCGAAAAGTGGTTTTTCAACACTAACACAAGTGCGAAAAGTGGTTTTTCAACACTAACACAAGTGCGAAAAGTGGTTTTTCAACACTATCACAAGTGCAAAAAGTGTTTTTTCCACACTAATACAAGTGCAAAAATGGTTTCCTGCACCAACACAAGTGCGAAAAGTGGTTTTTCATCACTAACACAAGTGCGAAAAGTGGTTTTTCAACACAAACACAAGTGTGAAAAGTGTTTTTTCCACACTAATACAAGTGCAAAAGTGGTTTCCTGCACCAACACAAGTGCGTAATGTGGTTTTTCAGCACTAACACATGTGCGAAAAGTGGTTTTTCAACACAATCACAAGTGCAAAAAGTGTTTTTTCCACACTAATACAAGTGCAAAAGTGGTTTCCTGCACCAACACAAGTGCGAAAAGTGGTTTTTCAACACTAACACAAGTGCGAAAAGTTGTTTTTCAACACTAACACAAGTGCGAAAAGTGGTTTTTCAACACTATCACAAGTGCAAAAAGTGTTTTTTCCACACTAATACAAGTGCAAAAGTGGTTTCCTGCACCAACACAAGTGCGAAAAGTGGTTTTTCAACACTAAAACAAGTGCAAAAGTGGTTTCCTGCACCAACACAAGTGCGAAAAGTGGTTTTTCAACACTAACACAAGTGCGAAAAGTGGTTTTTCAACACTAACACAAGTGCGAAAAGTGGTTTTTCAACACTAACACAAGTGCGAAAAGTGCTTTTTCCACACTAATACAAGTGCAAAAGTGGTTTCCTGCACCAACACAAGTGCGAAAAGTGGTTTTTCAACACTAACGCAAGTGCAAAAAGTGGTTTTTCAACACTAACACAAGTGCTAAAAGTGTTTTTTCCACACTAATACAAGTGCAAAAGTGGTTTTCTGCACCAACACAAGTGCGAAAAGTGGTTTTTCAACACTAACACAAGTGCGAAAAGTGGTTTTTCAACACTATCACAAGTGCAAAAAGTGTTTTTTCCACACTAATACAAGTGCAAAAGTGGTTTCCTGCACCAGCACAAGTGCGAAAAGTGGTTTTTCAACACTAACACAAGTGCGAAAAGTGGTTTTTCAACACTAGCACAAGTGCAAAAAGTGTTTTTTCCACACTAATACAAGTGCAAAAGTGGTTTCCTGCACCAACACAAGTGCGAAAAGTGGTTTTTCAACACTAACACAAGTGCGAAAAGTGGTTTTTCAACACTAACACAAGTGCAAAAAGTGGTTTCCTGCACCAACACAAGTGCGTAATGTGGTTTTTCAACACTAACACAAGTGCGAAAAGTGGTTTTTCAACACAATCACAAGTGCAAAAAGTGTTTTTTCCACACTAATACAAGTGCAAAAGTGGTTTCCTGCACCAACACAAGTGCGAAAAGTGGTTTTTCAACACTAACACAAGTGCGAAAAGTTGTTTTTCAACACTAACACAAGTGCGAAAAGTGGTTTTTCAACACTATCACAAGTGCAAAAAGTGTTTTTTCCACACTAATACAAGTGCAAAAGTGGTTTCCTGCACCAACACAAGTGCGAAAAGTGGTTTTTCAACACTAACACAAGTGTGAAAAGTGGTTTTTCAACACAAACACAAGTGCGAAAAGTGTTTTTTCCACACTAATACACGTGCAAAAGTGGTTTCCTGCACCAACACAAGTGCGAAAAGTGGTTTTTCAACACTAACACAAGTGCGAAAAGTGGTTTTTCAACACTAACACAAGTGTGAAAAGTGGTTTTTCAACACTATCACAAGTGCAAAAAGTGTTTTTTCCACACTAATACAAGTGCAAAAATGGTTTCCTGCACCAACACAAGTGCGAAAAGTGGTTTTTCATCACTAACACAAGTGCGAAAAGTGGTTTTTCAACACAAACACAAGTGCGAAAAGTGGTTTTTCAACACTATCACATGTGCGAAAAGTGTTTTTTCCACACTAATACACGTGCAAAAGTGGTTTCCTGCACCAACACAAGTGCGAAAAGTGGTTTTTCAACACTAACACAAGTGCGAAAAGTGGTATTTCAACACTAACACAAGTGCGAAAAGTGGTTTTTCAACACTATCACAAGTGCAAAAAGTGTTTTTTCCACACTAATACAAGTGCAAAAGTGGTTTCCTGCACTGGTTTGGAACACATGGGGTTTGGAGGGGTTTGGAACACAAGATTTAGAGGCAAACACAGAGTTGAGGCATTCAGCTTTTTCACGTGCGGAGTCAGCCGTGTGGACATTTGAGGTGAGGGAGGGGATGGAGGGGGAACAAACACCAGAAACAGATTTGACCAGACGCCACCAGGATTTGGAAGAGGGAGACAGATAAGAGAGTTCGGTCCTGAGAACGGAGAGATATTGTTTTCCGGCTCACGGTTTGTTCACGGTTTGTTCACGACATTAAAAACATCATTGTCTGAGAGGGTCTGTGGGGGGTTTGAGTGATTGTAGCTCGTGATCCAGGTGAGCTTCAGGACCCACGGTCCTACTTTTATGATCATTATACAAGCTGGGACAGGTAGAAAAGATATGTAACAATAAATGACCAAAGAACAATTATCTTCTTCCTGATGTATTCCTGATGTATATATATATTATACATATGATAAACTTGCTCTTCATACAAAACACCCGCATGACCCTTTATATCTGGATCAAGATTCCCACCCCAGGTAAACAACTCCATGGAGGCACGTCATAGAAATCCCACAGCCGTGAAACCTCCAATCGATAATATAGAAAATAATTATGGATCAAAATGTGATCGAAACACGACAAGATTCACATTAGTTTCCTCAAAGAAATACCATTTCTATTGCGAGCACAATGAATGTCATGACGTCCTGAAAGGTGATTCTCTTACTCACATGGAATGTGAAACGTCCGCACAACGCTCCTTGTTGTTGTCTCTTCCGAACATGTGTCTAAGTTGAAAAAGATTGAAAAGTCAATTTATTGTACATTCCCTGAGGTAGATATATCCAAAATCAAGTTTTCAAAAGTGCAGATGGGGGTGAATGAAATTATTTACTTCACACGCTTTTACGGGGTGTTTTTCTCCTTCTTTGGTGAATCGTGTGGAGGTGAGGAGTTCAGATCAACGTCTTTGATTGATGATGATGGAATCATCTTTGATTCCCTGAAAAAGAACAGTTTTCTTTCATCCACAGCTTAATACAGTTGTGCTAAACCGGAAAACATGAACACATTCTCCATTTCAACAAATCTTTTCTTTCCTTCAGACACCACAATGACACATAAAACCAGGTAAAATAAAACTAGAGCGGCACTCGGTAGAGCGCATACCTCCAAGCGCATACAAGTGCGTAATGTGGTTTTTCAACACTAACACAAGTGCGAAAAGTGGTTTTTCAACACAATCACAAGTGCAAAAAGTGTTTTTTCCACACCAATACAAGTGCAAAAGTGGTTTCCTGCACCAACACAAGTGCGAAAAGTGGTTTTTCAACACTAACACAAGTGCGAAAAGTTGTTTTTCAACACTAACACAAGTGCGAAAAGTGTTTCCTGCACCAACACAAGTGCGAAAAGTGGTTTTTCAACACTAACACAAGTGCGAAAAGTTGTTTTTCAACACTAACACAAGTGCGAAAAGTGGTTTTTCAACATTATCACAAGTGCAAAAAGTGTTTTTTCCACACTAATACAAGTGCAAAAGTGGTTTCCTGCACCAACACAAGTGCGAAAAGTGGTTTTTCAACACTAACACAAGTGCGAAAAGTGGTTTTTCAACACAAACACAAGTGCGAAAAGTGTTTTTTCCACACTAATACACGTGCAAAAGTGGTTTCCTGCACCAACACAAGTGCGAAAAGTGGTTTTTCAACACTAAAACAAGTGCGAAAAGTGGTTTTTCAACACTAACACAAGTGCGAAAAGTGGTTTTTCAACACTATCACAAGTGCAAAAAGTGTTTTTTCCACACTAATACAAGTGCAAAAGTGGTTTCCTGCACCAACACAAGTGCGAAAAGTGGTTTTTCAACACTAACACAAGTGCGAAAAGTGGTTTTTCAACACTATCACAAGTGCGAAAAGTGGTTTTTCATCACTAACACAAGTGCAAAAAGTGGTTTCCTGCACCAACACAAGTGCGAAACGTGGTTTTTCAACACTAACACAAGTGCGAAAAGTGTTTTTTCCACACCAATACAAGTGCAAAAGTGGTTTCCTGCACCAACACAAGTGCGTAAAGTGGTTTTTCAACACTAACACAAGTGCGAAAAGTGGTTTTTCAACACTATCACAAGTGCAAAAAGTGTTTTTTCCACACTAATACAAGTGCAAAAGTGGTTTCCTGCACCAACACAAGTGCGAAAAGTAGTTTTTCAACACTAACACAAGTGCGAAAAGTGGTTTTTCAACACTAACACATGTGCGAAAAGTGGTTTTTCAACACTATCACAAGTGCAAAAAGTGTTTTTTCCACACTAATACAAGTGCAAAAGTGGTTTCCTGCACCAACACAAGTGCGAAAAGTGGTTTTTCAACACTAACACAAGTGCGAAAAGTGGTTTTTCAACACTAACACAAGTGCGAAAAGTGGTTTTTCAACACTATCACAAGTGCAAAAAGTGTTTTTTCCACACTAATACAAGTGCAAAAATGGCTTCCTGCACCAACACAAGTGCGAAAAGTGGTTTTTCATCACTAACACAAGTGCGAAAAGTGGTTTTTCAACACAAACACAAGTGCGAAAAGTGTTTTTTCCACACTAATACAAGTGCAAAAGTGGTTTCCTGCACCAACACAAGTGCGTAATGTGGTTTTTCAACACTAACACATGTGCGAAATGTGGTTTTTCAACACAATCACAAGTGCAAAAAGTGTTTTTTCCACACTAATACAAGTGCAAAAGTGGTTTCCTGCACCAACACAAGTGCGAAAAGTGGTTTTTCAACACTAACACAAGTGCGAAAAGTGGTTTTTCAACACTAACACAAGTGCGAAAAGTGGTTTTTCAACACTATCACAAGTGCAAAAAGTGTTTTTTCCACACTAATACAAGTGCAAAAGTGGTTTCCTGCACCAACACAAGTGCGAAAAGTGGTTTTTCAACACTAACACAAGTGTGAAAAGTGGTTTTTCAACACAAACACAAGTGCGAAAAGTGTTTTTTCCACACTAATACAAGTGCAAAAGTGGTTTCCTGCACCAACACAAGTGCGAAAAGTGGTTTTTCAACACTAACACAAGTGCGAAAAGTGGTTTTTCAACACTAACACAAGTGCAAAAAGTGGTTTCCTGCACCAACACAAGTGCGTAATGTGGTTTTTCAACACTAACACAAGTGCAAAAAGTGGTTTTTCAACACAATCACAAGTGCAAAAAGTGTTTTTTCCACACTAATACAAGTGCAAAAGTGGTTTCCTGCAGCAACACAAGTGCGAAAAGTGGTTTTTCAACACTAACACAAGTGCGAAAAGTTGTTTTTCAACACTAATACAAGTGCAAAAGTGGTTTCCTGCACCAACACAAGTGCGTAAAGTGGTTCTTCAACACTATCACAAGTGCAAAAAGTGTTTTTTCCACACTAATACAAGTGCAAAAGTGGTTTCCTGCACCAACACAAGTGCGAAAAGTGGTTTTTCAACACTAACACAAGTGCGAAAAGTGGTTTTTCAACACTAATACAAGTGCAAAAGTGGTTTCCTGCACCAACACAAGTGCGAAAAGTGGTTTTTCAACACTAACACAAGTGTGAAAAGTGGTTTTTCAACACTATCACAAGTGCAAAAAGTGTTTTTTCCACACTAATACAAGTGCAAAAGTGGTTTCCTGCACCAACACAAGTGCGAAAAGTGGTTTTTCAACACTAACACAAGTGTGAAAAGTGGTTTTTCAACACAAACACAAGTGCGAAAAGTGTTTTTTCCACACTAATACACGTGCAAAAGTGGTTTCCTGCACCAACACAAGTGCGAAAAGTGGTTTTTCAACACTAACACAAGTGTGAAAAGTGGTTTTTCAACACTATCACAAGTGCAAAAAGTGTTTTTTCCACACTAATACAAGTGCAAAAGTGGTTTCCTGCACCAACACAAGTGCGAAAAGTGGTTTTTCAACACTAACACAAGTGTGAAAAGTGGTTTTTCAACACAAACACAAGTGCGAAAAGTGTTTTTTCCACACTAATACACGTGCAAAAGTGGTTTCCTGCACCAACACAAGTGCGAAAAGTGGTTTTTCAACACTAACACAAGTGCGAAAAGTGGTTTTTCAACACAATCACAAGTGCAAAAAGTGTTTTTTCCACACTAATACAAGTGCAAAAATGGTTTCCTGCACCAACACAAGTGCGAAAAGTGGTTTTTCAACACAATCACAAGTGCAAAAAGTGATTTTTCCACACTAATACACGTGCAAACGTGGTTTCCTGCACCAACACAAGTGCGAAAAGTGGTTTTTCAACACTAACACAAGTGCGAAAAGTGGTTTTTCAACACTAACACAAGTGCGAAAAGTTGTTTTTCAACACTAACACAAGTGCAAAAAGTGTTTTTTCCACACTAATACAAGTGCAAAAGTGGTTTCCTGCACCAACACAAGTGCGAAAAGTGGTTTTTCAACACTAACACAAGTGCGAAAAGTTGTTTTTCAACACTAATACAAGTGCAAAAGTGGTTTCCTGCACCAACACAAGTGCGTAAAGTGGTTCTTCAACACTATCACAAGTGCAAAAAGTGTTTTTTCCACACTAATACACGTGCAAAAGTGGTTTCCTGCACCAACACAAGTGCGAAAAGTGGTTTTTCAACACTAACACAAGTGCGAAAAGTGGTATTTCAACACTAATACAAGTGCAAAAGTGGTTTCCTGCACCAACACAAGTGCGAAAAGTGGTTTTTCAACACTAACACAAGTGTGAAAAGTGGTTTTTCAACACTATCACAAGTGCAAAAAGTGTTTTTTCCACACTAATACAAGTGCAAAAGTGGTTTCCTGCACCAACACAAGTGCGAAAAGTGGTTTTTCAACACTAACACAAGTGTGAAAAGTGGTTTTTCAACACAAACACAAGTGCGAAAAGTGTTTTTTCCACACTAATACACGTGCAAAAGTGGTTTCCTGCACCAACACAAGTGCGAAAAGTGGTTTTTCAACACTAACACAAGTGCGAAAAGTGGTTTTTCAACACAATCACAAGTGCAAAAAGTGTTTTTTCCACACTAATACAAGTGCAAAAATGGTTTCCTGCACCAACACAAGTGCGAAAAGTGGTTTTTCAACACAATCACAAGTGCAAAAAGTGTTTTTTCCACACTAATACACGTGCAAAAGTGGTTTCCTGCACCAACACAAGTGCGAAAAGTGGTTTTTCAACACTAACACAAGTGCGAAAAGTGGTTTTTCAACACAATCACAAGTGCAAAAAGTGTTTTTTCCACACTAATACAAGTGCAAAAGTGGTTTCCTGCACCAACACAAGTGCGAAAAGTGGTTTTTCAACACTAACACAAGTGCGAAAAGTTGTTTTTCAACACTAACACAAGTGCAAAAAGTGTTTTTTCCACACTAATACAAGTGCAAAAGTGGTTTCCTGCACCAACACAAGTGCGAAAAGTGGTTTTTCAACACTAACACAAGTGTGAAAAGTGGTTTTTCAACACAAACACAAGTGCGAAAAGTGTTTTTCCACACTAATACACGTGCAAAAGTGGTTTCCTGCACCAACACAAGTGCGAAAAGTGGTTTTTCAACACTAACATAAGTGCGAAAAGTGGTTTTTCAACACTATCACAAGTGCAAAAAGTGTTTTTTCCACACTAATACAAGTGCAAAAATGGTTTCCTGCACCAACACAAGTGCGAAAAGTGGTTTTTCATCACTAACACAAGTGCGAAAAGTGGTTTTTCAACACAAACACAAGTGCGAAAAGTGGTTTTTCAACACTATCACAAGTGCGAAAAGTGTTTTTTCCACACTAATACACGTGCAAAAGTGGTTTCCTGCACCAACACAAGTGCGAAAAGTGGTTTTTCAACACTAACACAAGTGCGAAAAGTGGTTTTTCAACACTAACACAAGTGCGAAAAGTGGTTTTTCAACAATATCACAAGTGCAAAAAGTGTTTTTTCCACACTAATACAAGTACAAAAGTGGTTTCCTGCACCAACACAAGTGCGAAAAGTGGTTTTTCAACACTAACACAAGTGCGAATAGTGGTTTTTCAACACTATCACAAGTGCAAAAAGTGTTTTTTCCACACTAAAACAAGTGCAAAAGTGGTTTCCTGCACCAACACAAGTGCGAAAAGTGGTTTTTCAACACTAACACAAGTGCGAAAAGTGGTTTTTCAACACTAACACAAGTGCGAAAAGTGGTTTTTCAACACTAACACAAGTGCGAAAAGTGCTTTTTCCACACTAATACAAGTGCAAAAGTGGTTTCCTGCACCAACACAAGTGCGAAAAGTGGTTTTTCAACACTAACGCAAGTGCAAAAAGTGGTTTTTCAACACTAACACAAGTGCTAAAAGTGTTTTTTCCACACTAATACAAGTGCAAAAGTGGTTTTCTGCACCAACACAAGTGCGAAAAGTGGTTTTTCAACACTAACACAAGTGCGAAAAGTGGTTTTTCAACACAAACACAAGTGCGAAAAGTGTTTTTTCCACACTAATACACGTGCAAAAGTGGTTTCCTGCACCAACACAAGTGCGAAAAGTGGTTTTTCAACACTAACACAAGTGTGAAAAGTGGTTTTTCAACACTATCACAAGTGCAAAAAGTGTTTTTTCCACACTAATACAAGTGCAAAAGTGGTTTCCTGCACCAACACAAGTGCGAAAAGTGGTTTTTCAACACTAACACAAGTGTGAAAAGTGGTTTTTCAACACAAACACAAGTGCGAAAAGTGTTTTTTCCACACTAATACACGTGCAAAAGTGGTTTCCTGCACCAACACAAGTGCGAAAAGTGGTTTTTCAACACTAACACAAGTGCGAAAAGTGGTTTTTCAACACAATCACAAGTGCAAAAAGTGTTTTTTCCACACTAATACAAGTGCAAAAATGGTTTCCTGCACCAACACAAGTGCGAAAAGTGGTTTTTCAACACAATCACAAGTGCAAAAAGTGTTTTTTCCACACTAATACACGTGCAAACGTGGTTTCCTGCACCAACACAAGTGCGAAAAGTGGTTTTTCAACACTAACACAAGTGCGAAAAGTGGTTTTTCAACACTAACACAAGTGCGAAAAGTTGTTTTTCAACACTAACACAAGTGCAAAAAGTGTTTTTTCCACACTAATACAAGTGCAAAAGTGGTTTCCTGCACCAACACAAGTGCGAAAAGTGGTTTTTCAACACTAACACAAGTGCGAAAAGTTGTTTTTCAACACTAATACAAGTGCAAAAGTGGTTTCCTGCACCAACACAAGTGCGTAAAGTGGTTCTTCAACACTATCACAAGTGCAAAAAGTGTTTTTTCCACACTAATACACGTGCAAAAGTGGTTTCCTGCACCAACACAAGTGCGAAAAGTGGTTTTTCAACACTAACACAAGTGCGAAAAGTGGTATTTCAACACTAATACAAGTGCAAAAGTGGTTTCCTGCACCAACACAAGTGCGAAAAGTGGTTTTTCAACACTAACACAAGTGTGAAAAGTGGTTTTTCAACACTATCACAAGTGCAAAAAGTGTTTTTTCCACACTAATACAAGTGCAAAAGTGGTTTCCTGCACCAACACAAGTGCGAAAAGTGGTTTTTCAACACTAACACAAGTGTGAAAAGTGGTTTTTCAACACAAACACAAGTGCGAAAAGTGTTTTTTCCACACTAATACACGTGCAAAAGTGGTTTCCTGCACCAACACAAGTGCGAAAAGTGGTTTTTCAACACTAACACAAGTGCGAAAAGTGGTTTTTCAACACAATCACAAGTGCAAAAAGTGTTTTTTCCACACTAATACAAGTGCAAAAATGGTTTCCTGCACCAACACAAGTGCGAAAAGTGGTTTTTCAACACAATCACAAGTGCAAAAAGTGTTTTTTCCACACTAATACACGTGCAAAAGTGGTTTCCTGCACCAACACAAGTGCGAAAAGTGGTTTTTCAACACTAACACAAGTGCGAAAAGTGGTTTTTCAACACAATCACAAGTGCAAAAAGTGTTTTTTCCACACTAATACAAGTGCAAAAGTGGTTTCCTGCACCAACACAAGTGCGAAAAGTGGTTTTTCAACACTAACACAAGTGCGAAAAGTTGTTTTTCAACACTAACACAAGTGCAAAAAGTGTTTTTTCCACACTAATACAAGTGCAAAAGTGGTTTCCTGCACCAACACAAGTGCGAAAAGTGGTTTTTCAACACTAACACAAGTGTGAAAAGTGGTTTTTCAACACAAACACAAGTGCGAAAAGTGTTTTTCCACACTAATACACGTGCAAAAGTGGTTTCCTGCACCAACACAAGTGCGAAAAGTGGTTTTTCAACACTAACATAAGTGCGAAAAGTGGTTTTTCAACACTAACACAAGTGTGAAAAGTGGTTTTTCAACACTATCACAAGTGCAAAAAGTGTTTTTTCCACACTAATACAAGTGCAAAAATGGTTTCCTGCACCAACACAAGTGCGAAAAGTGGTTTTTCATCACTAACACAAGTGCGAAAAGTGGTTTTTCAACACAAACACAAGTGCGAAAAGTGGTTTTTCAACACTATCACAAGTGCGAAAAGTGTTTTTTCCCCACTAATACACGTGCAAAAGTGGTTTCCTGCACCAACACAAGTGCGAAAAGTGGTTTTTCAACACTAACACAAGTGCGAAAAGTGGTTTTTCAACACTAACACAAGTGCGAAAAGTGGTTTTTCAACAATATCACAAGTGCAAAAAGTGTTTTTTCCACACTAATACAAGTACAAAAGTGGTTTCCTGCACCAACACAAGTGCGAAAAGTGGTTTTTCAACACTAACACAAGTGCGAATAGTGGTTTTTCAACACTATCACAAGTGCAAAAAGTGTTTTTTCCACACTAAAACAAGTGCAAAAGTGGTTTCCTGCACCAACACAAGTGCGAAAAGTGGTTTTTCAACACTAACACAAGTGCGAAAAGTGGTTTTTCAACACTAACACAAGTGCGAAAAGTGGTTTTTCAACACTAACACAAGTGCGAAAAGTGCTTTTTCCACACTAATACAAGTGCAAAAGTGGTTTCCTGCACCAACACAAGTGCGAAAAGTGGTTTTTCAACACTAACGCAAGTGCAAAAAGTGGTTTTTCAACACTAACACAAGTGCTAAAAGTGTTTTTTCCACACTAATACAAGTGCAAAAGTGGTTTTCTGCACCAACACAAGTGCGAAAAGTGGTTTTTCAACACTAACACAAGTGCGAAAAGTGGTTTTTCAACACTATCACAAGTGCAAAAAGTGTTTTTTCCACACTAATACAAGTGCAAAAGTGGTTTCCTGCACCAACACAAGTGCGTAATGTGGTTTTTCAACACTAACACAAGTGCGAAAAGTGGTTTTTCAACACAATCACAAGTGCAAAAAGTGTTTTTTCCTCACTAATACAAGTGCAAAAGTGGTTTCCTGCACCAACACAAGTGCGAAAAGTGGTTTTTCAACACTAACACAAGTGCGAAAAGTTGTTTTTCAACACTAACACAAGTGCGAAAAGTGGTTTTTCAACACTATCACAAGTGCAAAAAGTGTTTTTTCCACACTAATACAAGTGCAAAAGTGGTTTCCTGCACCAACACAAGTGCGAAAAGTGGTTTTTCAACACTAACACAAGTGTGAAAAGTGGTTTTTCAACACAAACACAAGTGCGAAAAGTGTTTTTTCCACACTAATACACGTGCAAAAGTGGTTTCCTGCACCAACACAAGTGCGAAAAGTGGTTTTTCATCACTAACACAAGTGCGAAAAGTGGTTTTTCAACACAAACACAAGTGCGAAAAGTGGTTTTTCAACACTATCACATGTGCGAAAAGTGTTTTTTCCACACTAATACACGTGCAAAAGTGGTTTCCTGCACCAACACAAGTGCGAAAAGTGGTTTTTCAACACTAACACAAGTGCGAAAAGTGGTATTTCAACACTAATACAAGTGCAAAAGTGGTTTCCTGCACCAACACAAGTGCGAAAAGTGGTTTTTCAACACTAACACAAGTGTGAAAAGTGGTTTTTCAACACTATCACAAGTGCAAAAAGTGTTTTTTCCACACTAATACAAGTGCAAAAGTGGTTTCCTGCACCAACACAAGTGCGAAAAGTGGTTTTTCAACACTAACACAAGTGTGAAAAGTGGTTTTTCAACACAAACACAAGTGCGAAAAGTGTTTTTCCCACACTAATACACGTGCAAAAGTGGTTTCCTGCACCAACACAAGTGCGAAAAGTGGTTTTTCAACACTAACACAAGTGCGAAAAGTGGTTTTTCAACACAATCACAAGTGCAAAAAGTGTTTTTTCCACACTAATACAAGTGCAAAAATGGTTTCCTGCACCAACACAAGTGCGAAAAGTGGTTTTTCATCACTAACACAAGTGCGAAAAGTGGTTTTTCAACACTAACACAAGTGCGAAAAGTGGTTTTTCAACACTATCACAAGTGCAAAAAGTGTTTTTTCCACACTAATACAAGTGCAAAAATGGTTTCCTGCACCAACACAAGTGCGAAAAGTGGTTTTTCATCACTAACACAAGTGCGAAAAGTGGTTTTTCAACACAAACACAAGTGCGAAAAGTGTTTTTTCCACACTAATACAAGTGCAAAAGTGGTTTCCTGCACCAACACAAGTGCGTAATGTGGTTTTTCAACACTAAGACATGTGCGAAAAGTGGTTTTTCAACACAATCACAAGTGCAAAAAGTGTTTTTTCCACACTAATACAAGTGCAAAAGTGGTTTCCTGCACCAACACAAGTGCGAAAAGTGGTTTTTCAACACTAACACAAGTGTGAAAAGTTGTTTTTCAACACTAACACAAGTGCGAAAAGTGGTTTTTCAACACTATCACAAGTGCAAAAAGTGTTTTTTCCACATTAATACAAGTGCAAAAGTGGTTTCCTGCACCAACACAAGTGCGAAAAGTGGTTTTTCAACACTAACACAAGTGTGAAAAGTGTTTTTTCCACACTAATACATGTGCAAAAGTGGTTTCCTGCACCAACACAAGTGCGAAAAGTGGTTTTTCAACACAAACACAAGTGCGAAAAGTGTTTTTTCCACACTAATACATGTGCAAAAGTGGTTTCCTGCACCAACACAAGTGCGAAAAGTGGTTTTTCAACACAAACACAAGTGCGAAAAGTGTTTTTTCCACACTAATACAAGTGCAAAAGTGGTTTCCTGCACCAACACAAGTGCGTAATGTGGTTTTTCAACACTAACACATGTGCGAAAAGTGGTTTTTCAACACAATCACAAGTGCAAAATGTGTTTTTTCCACACTAATACAAGTGCAAAAGTGGTTTCCTGCACCAACACAAGTGCGAAAAGTGGTTTTTCAACACTAACACAAGTGTGAAAAGTTGTTTTTCAACACTAACACAAGTGCGAAAAGTGGTTTTTCAACACTATCACAAGTGCAAAAAGTGTTTTTTCCACATTAATACAAGTGCAAAAGTGGTTTCCTGCACCAACACAAGTGCGAAAAGTGGTTTTTCAACACTAACACAAGTGTGAAAAGTGGTTTTTCAACACAAACACAAGTGCGAAAAGTGTTTTTTCCACACTAATACACGTGCAAAAGTGGTTTCCTGCACCAACACAAGTGCGAAAAGTGGTTTTTCAACACTAACACAAGTGCGAAAAGTGGTTTTTCAACACTAACACAAGTGTGAAAAGTGGTTTTTCAACACTATCACAAGTGCAAAAAGTGTTTTTTCCACACTAATACAAGTGCAAAAATGGTTTCCTGCACCAACACAAGTGCAAAAAGTGGTTTTTCATCACTAACACAAGTGCGAAAAGTGGTTTTTCAACACAAACACAAGTGCGAAAAGTGGTTTTTCAACACTATCACAAGTGCGAAAAGTGTTTTTTCCACACTAATACACGTGCAAAAGTGGTTTCCTGCACCAACACAAGTGCGAAAAGTGGTTTTTCAACACTAACACAAGTGCGAAAAGTGGTTTTTCAACACTAACACAAGTGCGAAAAGTGGTTTTTCAACAATATCACAAGTGCAAAAAGTGTTTTTTCCACACTAATACAAGTGCAAAAGTGGTTTCCTGCACCAACACAAGTGCGAAAAGTGGTTTTTCAACACTAACACAAGTGTGAATAGTGGTTTTTCAACACCATCACAAGTGCAAAAAGTGTTTTTTCCACACTAAAACAAGTGCAAAAGTTTGGTTTTTCCACAATAATACAAGTGCAAAAGTGGTTTCCTGCACTGGTTTGGAACACATGGGGTTTGGAGGGGTTTGGAACACAAGATTTAGAGGCAAACACAGAGTTGAGGCATTCAGCTTTTTCACGTGCGGAGTCAGCCGTGTGGACATTTGAGGTGAGGGAGGGGATGGAGGGGGAACAAACACCAGAAACAGATTTGACCAGACGCCACCAGGATTTGGAAGAGGGAGACAGATAAGAGAGTTCGGTCCTGAGAACGGAGAGATATTGTTTTCCGGCTCACGGTTTGTTCACGGTTTGTTCACGACATTAAAAACATCATTGTCTGAGAGGGTCTGTGGGGGGTTTGAGTGATTGTAGCTCGTGATCCAGGTGAGCTTCAGGACCCACGGTCCTACTTTTATGATCATTATACAAGCTGGGACAGGTAGAAAAGATATGTAACAATAAATGACCAAAGAACAATTATCTTCTTCCTGATGTATTCCTGATGTATATATATATTATACATATGATAAACTTGCTCTTCATACAAAACACCCGCATGACCCTTTATATCTGGATCAAGATTCCCACCCCAGGTAAACAACTCCATGGAGGCACGTCATAGAAATCCCACAGCCGTGAAACCTCCAATCGATAATATAGAAAATAATTATGGATCAAAATGTGATCGAAACACGACAAGATTCACATTAGTTTCCTCAAAGAAATACCATTTCTATTGCGAGCACAATGAATGTCATGACGTCCTGAAAGGTGATTCTCTTACTCACATGGAATGTGAAACGTCCGCACAACGCTCCTTGTTGTTGTCTCTTCCGAACATGTGTCTAAGTTGAAAAAGATTGAAAAGTCAATTTATTGTACATTCCCTGAGGTAGATATATCCAAAATCAAGTTTTCAAAAGTGCAGATGGGGGTGAATGAAATTATTTACTTCACACGCTTTTACGGGGTGTTTTTCTCCTTCTTTGGTGAATCGTGTGGAGGTGAGGAGTTCAGATCAACGTCTCTGATTGATGATGATGGAATCATCTTTGATTCCCTGAAAAAGAACAGTTTTCTTTCATCCACAGCTTAATACAGTTGTGCTAAACCGGAAAACATGAACACATTCTCCATTTCAACAAATCTTTTCTTTCCTTCAGACACCACAATGACACATAAAACCAGGTAAAATAAAACTAGAGCGGCACTCGGTAGAGCGCATACCTCCAAGCGCATACAAGTGCGTAATGTGGTTTTTCAACACTAACACAAGTGCGAAAAGTGGTTTTTCAACACAATCACAAGTGCAAAAAGTGTTTTTTCCACACCAATACAAGTGCAAAAGTGGTTTCCTGCACCAACACAAGTGCGAAAAGTGGTTTTTCAACACTAACACAAGTGCGAAAAGTTGTTTTTCAACACTAACACAAGTGCGAAAAGTGGTTTTTCAACACTATCACAAGTGCAAAAAGTGTTTTTTCCACACTAATACAAGTGCAAAAGTGGTTTCCTGCACCAACACAAGTGCGAAAAGTGGTTTTTCAACACTAACACAAGTGTGAAAAGTGGTTTTTCAACACAAACACAAGTGCGAAAAGTGTTTTTTCCACACTAATACACGTGCAAAAGTGGTTTCCTGCACCAACACAAGTGCGAAAAGTGGTTTTTCAACACTAACACAAGTGCGAAAAGTGGTTTTTCAACACTAACACAAGTGCGAAAAGTGGTTTTTCAACACTAACACAAGTGTGAAAAGTGGTTTTTCAACACTATCACAAGTGCAAAAAGTGTTTTTTCCACACTAATACAAGTGCAAAAATGGTTTCCTGCACCAACACAAGTGCGAAAAGTGGTTTTTCATCACTAACACAAGTGCGAAAAGTGGTTTTTCAACACAAACACAAGTGCGAAAAGTGGTTTTTCAACACTATCACAAGTGCGAAAAGTGTTTTTTCCACACTAATACACGTGCAAAAGTGGTTTCCTGCACCAACACAAGTGCGAAAAGTGGTTTTTCAACACTAACACAAGTGCGAAAAGTGGTTTTTCAACACTAACACAAGTGCGAAAAGTGGGTTTTTCAACAATATCACAAGTGCAAAAAGTGTTTTTTCCACACTAATACAAGTGCAAAAGTGGTTTCCTGCACCAACACAAGTGCGAAAAGTGGTTTTTCAACACTAACACAAGTGCGAATAGTGGTTTTTCAACACCATCACAAGTGCAAAAAGTGTTTTTTCCACACTAAAACAAGTGCAAAAGTTTGGTTTTTCCACAATAATACAAGTGCAAAAGTGGTTTCCTGCACTGGTTTGGAACACATGGGGTTTGGAGGGGTTTGGAACACAAGATTTAGAGGCAAACACAGAGTTGAGGCATTCAGCTTTTTCACGTGCGGAGTCAGCCGTGTGGACATTTGAGGTGAGGGAGGGGATGGAGGGGGAACAAACACCAGAAACAGATTTGACCAGACGCCACCAGGATTTGGAAGAGGGAGACAGATAAGAGAGTTCGGTCCTGAGAACGGAGAGATATTGTTTTCCGGCTCACGGTTTGTTCACGGTTTGTTCACGACATTAAAAACATCATTGTCTGAGAGGGTCTGTGGGGGGTTTGAGTGATTGTAGCTCGTGATCCAGGTGAGCTTCAGGACCCACGGTCCTACTTTTATGATCATTATACAAGCTGGGACAGGTAGAAAAGATATGTAACAATAAATGACCAAAGAACAATTATCTTCTTCCTGATGTATTCCTGATGTATATATATATTATACATATGATAAACTTGCTCTTCATACAAAACACCCGCATGACCCTTTATATCTGGATCAAGATTCCCACCCCAGGTAAACAACTCCATGGAGGCACGTCATAGAAATCCCACAGCCGTGAAACCTCCAATCGATAATATAGAAAATAATTATGGATCAAAATGTGATCGAAACACGACAAGATTCACATTAGTTTCCTCAAAGAAATACCATTTCTATTGCGAGCACAATGAATGTCATGACGTCCTGAAAGGTGATTCTCTTACTCACATGGAATGTGAAACGTCCGCACAACGCTCCTTGTTGTTGTCTCTTCCGAACATGTGTCTAAGTTGAAAAAGATTGAAAAGTCAATTTATTGTACATTCCCTGAGGTAGATATATCCAAAATCAAGTTTTCAAAAGTGCAGATGGGGGTGAATGAAATTATTTACTTCACACGCTTTTACGGGGTGTTTTTCTCCTTCTTTGGTGAATCGTGTGGAGGTGAGGAGTTCAGATCAACGTCTCTGATTGATGATGATGGAATCATCTTTGATTCCCTGAAAAAGAACAGTTTTCTTTCATCCACAGCTTAATACAGTTGTGCTAAACCGGAAAACATGAACACATTCTCCATTTCAACAAATCTTTTCTTTCCTTCAGACACCACAATGACACATAAAACCAGGTAAAATAAAACTAGAGCGGCACTCGGTAGAGCGCATACCTCCAAGCGCATACAAGTGCGTAATGTGGTTTTTCAACACTAACACAAGTGCGAAAAGTGGTTTTTCAACACAATCACAAGTGCAAAAAGTGTTTTTTCCACACCAATACAAGTGCAAAAGTGGTTTCCTGCACCAACACAAGTGCGAAAAGTGGTTTTTCAACACTAACACAAGTGCGAAAAGTTGTTTTTCAACACTAACAAAAGTGCGAAAAGTGGTTTTTCAACACTATCACAAGTGCAAAAAGTGTTTTTTCCACACTAATACAAGTGCAAAAGTGGTTTCCTGCACCAACACAAGTGCGAAAAGTGGTTTTTCAACACTAACACAAGTGTGAAAAGTGGTTTTTCAACACAAACACAAGTGCGAAAAGTGTTTTTTCCACACTAATACACGTGCAAAAGTGGTTTCCTGCACCAACACAAGTGCGAAAAGTGGTTTTTCAACACTAACACAAGTGCGAAAAGTGGTTTTTCAACACTAACACAAGTGCGAAAAGTGGTTTTTCAACACTAACACAAGTGCGAAAAGTGCTTTTTCCACACTAATACAAGTGCAAAAGTGGTTTCCTGCACCAACACAAGTGCGAAAAGTGGTTTTTCAACACTAACGCAAGTGCAAAAAGTGTTTTTTCCACACTAATACAAGTGCAAAAGTGGTTTCCTGCACCAACACAAGTGCGAAAAGTGGTTTTTCAACACTAACACAAGTGCGAAAAGTGGTTTTTCAACACTAACACAAGTGCAAAAAGTGGTTTCCTGCACCAACACAAGTGCGTAATGTGGTTTTTCAACACTAACACAAGTGCAAAAAGTGGTTTTTCAACACAATCACAAGTGCAAAAAGTGTTTTTTCCACACTAATACAAGTGCAAAAGTGGTTTCCTGCAGCAACACAAGTGCGAAAAGTGGTTTTTCAACACTAACACAAGTGCGAAAAGTTGTTTTTCAACACTAATACAAGTGCAAAAGTGGTTTCCTGCACCAACACAAGTGCGTAAAGTGGTTCTTCAACACTATCACAAGTGCAAAAAGTGTTTTTTCCACACTAATACAAGTGCAAAAGTGGTTTCCTGCACCAACACAAGTGCGAAAAGTGGTTTTTCAACACTAACACAAGTGCGAAAAGTGGTTTTTCAACACTAACACATGTGCGAAAAGTGGTTTTTCAACACTATCACAAGTGCAAAAAGTGTTTTTTCCACACTAATACAAGTGCAAAAGTGGTTTCCTGCACCAACACAAGTGCGAAAAGTGGTTTTTCAACACTAACACAAGTGCGAAAAGTGGTTTTTCAACACTAACACAAGTGCGAAAAGTGGTTTTTCAACACTATCACAAGTGCAAAAAGTGTTTTTTCCACACTAATACAAGTGCAAAAATGGTTTCCTGCACCAACACAAGTGCGAAAAGTGGTTTTTCATCACTAACACAAGTGCGAAAAGTGGTTTTTCAACACAAACACAAGTGTGAAAAGTGTTTTTTCCACACTAATACAAGTGCAAAAGTGGTTTCCTGCACCAACACAAGTGCGTAATGTGGTTTTTCAGCACTAACACATGTGCGAAAAGTGGTTTTTCAACACAATCACAAGTGCAAAAAGTGTTTTTTCCACACTAATACAAGTGCAAAAGTGGTTTCCTGCACCAACACAAGTGCGAAAAGTGGTTTTTCAACACTAACACAAGTGCGAAAAGTTGTTTTTCAACACTAACACAAGTGCGAAAAGTGGTTTTTCAACACTATCACAAGTGCAAAAAGTGTTTTTTCCACACTAATACAAGTGCAAAAGTGGTTTCCTGCACCAACACAAGTGCGAAAAGTGGTTTTTCAACACTAACACAAGTGCGAAAAGTGGTTTTTCAACACTAACACAAGTGCGAAAAGTGGTTTTTCAACACTAACACAAGTGCGAAAAGTGCTTTTTCCACACTAATACAAGTGCAAAAGTGGTTTCCTGCACCAACACAAGTGCGAAAAGTGGTTTTTCAACACTAACGCAAGTACAAAAAGTGGTTTTTCAACACTAACACAAGTGCTAAAAGTGTTTTTTCCACACTAATACAAGTGCAAAAGTGGTTTTCTGCACCAACACAAGTGCGAAAAATGGTTTTTCAACACTAACACAAGTGCGAAAAGTGGTTTTTCAACACTATCACAAGTGCAAAAAGTGTTTTTTCCACACTAATACAAGTGCAAAAGTGGTTTCCTGCACCAGCACAAGTGCGAAAAGTGGTTTTTCAACACTAACACAAGTGCGAAAAGTGGTTTTTCAACACTAGCACAAGTGCAAAAAGTGTTTTTTCCACACTAATACAAGTGCAAAAGTGGTTTCCTGCACCAACACAAGTGCGAAAAGTGGTTTTTCAACACTAACACAAGTGCGAAAAGTGGTTTTTCAACACTAACACAAGTGCAAAAAGTGGTTTCCTGCACCAACACAAGTGCGTAATGTGGTTTTTCAACACTAACACAAGTGCGAAAAGTGGTTTTTCAACACAATCACAAGTGCAAAAAGTGTTTTTTCCACACTAATACAAGTGCAAAAGTGGTTTCCTGCACCAACACAAGTGCGAAAAGTGGTTTTTCAACACTAACACAAGTGCGAAAAGTTGTTTTTCAACACTAACACAAGTGCGAAAAGTGGTTTTTCAACACTATCACAAGTGCAAAAAGTGTTTTTTCCACACTAATACAAGTGCAAAAGTGGTTTCCTGCACCAACACAAGTGCGAAAAGTGGTTTTTCAACACTAACACAAGTGTGAAAAGTGGTTTTTCAACACAAACACAAGTGCGAAAAGTGTTTTTTCCACACTAATACACGTGCAAAAGTGGTTTCCTGCACCAACACAAGTGCGAAAAGTGGTTTTTCAACACTAACACAAGTGCGAAAAGTGGTTTTTCAACACTAACACAAGTGTGAAAAGTGGTTTTTCAACACTATCACAAGTGCAAAAAGTGTTTTTTCCACACTAATACAAGTGCAAAAATGGTTTCCTGCACCAACACAAGTGCGAAAAGTGGTTTTTCATCACTAACACAAGTGCGAAAAGTGGTTTTTCAACACAAACACAAGTGCGAAAAGTGGTTTTTCAACACTATCACATGTGCGAAAAGTGTTTTTTCCACACTAATACACGTGCAAAAGTGGTTTCCTGCACCAACACAAGTGCGAAAAGTGGTTTTTCAACACTAACACAAGTGCGAAAAGTGGTATTTCAACACTAACACAAGTGCGAAAAGTGGTTTTTCAACACTATCACAAGTGCAAAAAGTGTTTTTTCCACACTAATACAAGTGCAAAAGTGGTTTCCTGCACTGGTTTGGAACACATGGGGTTTGGAGGGGTTTGGAACACAAGATTTAGAGGCAAACACAGAGTTGAGGCATTCAGCTTTTTCACGTGCGGAGTCAGCCGTGTGGACATTTGAGGTGAGGGAGGGGATGGAGGGGGAACAAACACCAGAAACAGATTTGACCAGACGCCACCAGGATTTGGAAGAGGGAGACAGATAAGAGAGTTCGGTCCTGAGAACGGAGAGATATTGTTTTCCGGCTCACGGTTTGTTCACGGTTTGTTCACGACATTAAAAACATCATTGTCTGAGAGGGTCTGTGGGGGGTTTGAGTGATTGTAGCTCGTGATCCAGGTGAGCTTCAGGACCCACGGTCCTACTTTTATGATCATTATACAAGCTGGGACAGGTAGAAAAGATATGTAACAATAAATGACCAAAGAACAATTATCTTCTTCCTGATGTATTCCTGATGTATATATATATTATACATATGATAAACTTGCTCTTCATACAAAACACCCGCATGACCCTTTATATCTGGATCAAGATTCCCACCCCAGGTAAACAACTCCATGGAGGCACGTCATAGAAATCCCACAGCCGTGAAACCTCCAATCGATAATATAGAAAATAATTATGGATCAAAATGTGATCGAAACACGACAAGATTCACATTAGTTTCCTCAAAGAAATACCATTTCTATTGCGAGCACAATGAATGTCATGACGTCCTGAAAGGTGATTCTCTTACTCACATGGAATGTGAAACGTCCGCACAACGCTCCTTGTTGTTGTCTCTTCCGAACATGTGTCTAAGTTGAAAAAGATTGAAAAGTCAATTTATTGTACATTCCCTGAGGTAGATATATCCAAAATCAAGTTTTCAAAAGTGCAGATGGGGGTGAATGAAATTATTTACTTCACACGCTTTTACGGGGTGTTTTTCTCCTTCTTTGGTGAATCGTGTGGAGGTGAGGAGTTCAGATCAACGTCTTTGATTGATGATGATGGAATCATCTTTGATTCCCTGAAAAAGAACAGTTTTCTTTCATCCACAGCTTAATACAGTTGTGCTAAACCGGAAAACATGAACACATTCTCCATTTCAACAAATCTTTTCTTTCCTTCAGACACCACAATGACACATAAAACCAGGTAAAATAAAACTAGAGCGGCACTCGGTAGAGCGCATACCTCCAAGCGCATACAAGTGCGTAATGTGGTTTTTCAACACTAACACAAGTGCGAAAAGTGGTTTTTCAACACAATCACAAGTGCAAAAAGTGTTTTTTCCACACCAATACAAGTGCAAAAGTGTTTTCCTGCACCAACACAAGTGCGAAAAGTGGTTTTTCAACACTAACACATGTGCAAAAAGTGTTTTTTCCACACTAATACAAGTGCAAAAGTGGTTTCCTGCACCAACACAAGTGCGAAAAGTGGTTTTTCAACACTAACACAAGTGCGAAAAGTTGTTTTTCAACACTAACACAAGTGCGAAAAGTGGTTTTTCAACATTATCACAAGTGCAAAAAGTGTTTTTTCCACACTAATACAAGTGCAAAAGTGGTTTCCTGCACCAACACAAGTGCGAAAAGTGGTTTTTCAACACTAACACAAGTGCGAAAAGTGGTTTTTCAACACAAACACAAGTGCGAAAAGTGTTTTTTCCACACTAATACACGTGCAAAAGTGGTTTCCTGCACCAACACAAGTGCGAAAAGTGGTTTTTCAACACTAAAACAAGTGCGAAAAGTGGTTTTTCAACACTAACACAAGTGCGAAAAGTGGTTTTTCAACACTATCACAAGTGCAAAAAGTGTTTTTTCCACACTAATACAAGTGCAAAAGTGGTTTCCTGCACCAACACAAGTGCGAAAAGTGGTTTTTCAACACTAACACAAGTGCGAAAAGTGGTTTTTCAACACTATCACAAGTGCGAAAAGTGGTTTTTCATCACTAACACAAGTGCAAAAAGTGGTTTCCTGCACCAACACAAGTGCGAAACGTGGTTTTTCAACACTAACACAAGTGCGAAAAGTGTTTTTTCCACACCAATACAAGTGCAAAAGTGGTTTCCTGCACCAACACAAGTGCGTAAAGTGGTTTTTCAACACTAACACAAGTGCGAAAAGTGGTTTTTCAACACTATCACAAGTGCAAAAAGTGTTTTTTCCACACTAATACAAGTGCAAAAGTGGTTTCCTGCACCAACACAAGTGCGAAAAGTAGTTTTTCAACACTAACACAAGTGCGAAAAGTGGTTTTTCAACACTAACACATGTGCGAAAAGTGGTTTTTCAACACTATCACAAGTGCAAAAAGTGTTTTTTCCACACTAATACAAGTGCAAAAGTGGTTTCCTGCACCAACACAAGTGCGAAAAGTGGTTTTTCAACACTAACACAAGTGCGAAAAGTGGTTTTTCAACACTAACACAAGTGCGAAAAGTGGTTTTTCAACACTATCACAAGTGCAAAAAGTGTTTTTTCCACACTAATACAAGTGCAAAAATGGCTTCCTGCACCAACACAAGTGCGAAAAGTGGTTTTTCATCACTAACACAAGTGCGAAAAGTGGTTTTTCAACACAAACACAAGTGCGAAAAGTGTTTTTTCCACACTAATACAAGTGCAAAAGTGGTTTCCTGCACCAACACAAGTGCGTAATGTGGTTTTTCAACACTAACACATGTGCGAAATGTGGTTTTTCAACACAATCACAAGTGCAAAAAGTGTTTTTTCCACACTAATACAAGTGCAAAAGTGGTTTCCTGCACCAACACAAGTGCGAAAAGTGGTTTTTCAACACTAACACAAGTGCGAAAAGTTGTTTTTCAACACTAACACAAGTGCGAAAAGTGGTTTTTCAACACTATCACAAGTGCAAAAAGTGTTTTTTCCACACTAATACAAGTGCAAAAGTGGTTTCCTGCACCAACACAAGTGCGAAAAGTGGTTTTTCAACACTAACACAAGTGTGAAAAGTGGTTTTTCAACACAAACACAAGTGCGAAAAGTGTTTTTTCCACACTAATACACGTGCAAAAGTGGTTTCCTGCACCAACACAAGTGCGAAAAGTGGTTTTTCAACACTAACACAAGTGCGAAAAGTGGTTTTTCAACACTAACACAAGTGTGAAAAGTGGTTTTTCAACACTATCACAAGTGCAAAAAGTGTTTTTTCCACACTAATACAAGTGCAAAAATGGTTTCCTGCACCAACACAAGTGCGAAAAGTGGTTTTTCATCACTAACACAAGTGCGAAAAGTGGTTTTTCAACACAAACACAAGTGCGAAAAGTGGTTTTTCAACACTATCACAAGTGCGAAAAGTGTTTTTTCCACACTAATACACGTGCAAAAGTGGTTTCCTGCACCAACACAAGTGCGAAAAGTGGTTTTTCAACACTAACACAAGTGCGAAAAGTGGTTTTTCAACACTAACACAAGTGCAAAAAGTGTTTTTTCCACACTAATACAAGTGCAAAAGTGGTTTCCTGCACCAACACAAGTGCGAAAAGTGGTTTTTCAACACTAACACAAGTGCGAATAGTGGTTTTTCAACACTATCACAAGTGCAAAAAGTGTTTTTTCCACACTAAAACAAGTGCAAAAGTGGTTTCCTGCACCAACACAAGTGCGAAAAGTGGTTTTTCAACACTAACACAAGTGCGAAAAGTGGTTTTTCAACACTAACACAAGTGCAAAAAGTGGTTTTTCAACACTAACACAAGTGCGAAAAGTGCTTTTTCCACACTAATACAAGTGCAAAAGTGGTTTCCTGCACCAACACAAGTGCAAAAAGTGGTTTTTCAACACTAACACAAGTGCAAAAAGTGGTTTTTCAACACTAACACAAGTGCTAAAAGTGTTTTTTCCACACTAATACAAGTGCAAAAGTGGTTTTCTGCACCAACACAAGTGCGAAAAGTGGTTTTTCAACACTAACACAAGTGCGAAAAGTGGTTTTTCAACACTATCGCAAGTGCAAAAAGTGTTTTTTCCACACTAATACAAGTGCAAAAGTGGTTTCCTGCACCAACACAAGTGCGAAAAGTGGTTTTTCAACACTAACACAAGTGCGAAAAGTGGTTTTTCAACACTAACACAAGTGCAAAAAGTGTTTTTTCCACACTAATACAAGTGCAAAAGTGGTTTCCTGCACCAACACAAGTGCGAAAAGTGGTTTTTCAACACTAACACAAGTGCGAAAAGTGGTTTTTCAACACTAACACAAGTGCAAAAAGTGGTTTCCTGCACCAACACAAGTGCAAAAAGTGGTTTTTCAACACAATCACAAGTGCAAAAAGTGTTTTTTCCACACTAATACAAGTGCAAAAGTGGTTTCCTGCACCAACACAAGTGCGAAAAGTGGTTTTTCAACACTAACACAAGTGCGAAAAGTTGTTTTTCAACACTAATACAAGTGCAAAAGTGGTTTCCTGCACCAACACAAGTGCGTAAAGTGGTTCTTCAACACTATCACAAGTGCAAAAAGTGTTTTTTCCACACTAATACAAGTGCAAAAGTGGTTTCCTGCACCAACACAAGTGCGAAAAGTGGTTTTTCAACACTAACACAAGTGCGAAAAGTGGTTTTTCAACACTAACACATGTGCGAAAAGTGGTTTTTCAACACTATCACAAGTGCAAAAAGTGTTTTTTCCACACTAATACAAGTGCAAAAGTGGTTTCCTGCACCAACACAAGTGCGAAAAGTGGTTTTTCAACACTAACACAAGTGCGAAAAGTGGTTTTTCAACACTAACACAAGTGCGAAAAGTGGTTTTTCAACACTATCACAAGTGCAAAAAGTGTTTTTTCCACACTAATACAAGTGCAAAAATGGTTTCCTGCACCAACACAAGTGCGAAAAGTGGTTTTTCATCACTAACACAAGTGCGAAAAGTGGTTTTTCAACACAAACACAAGTGCGAAAAGTGTTTTTTCCACACTAATACAAGTGCAAAAGTGGTTTCCTGCACCAACACAAGTGCGTAATGTGGTTTTTCAACACTAACACATGTGCGAAAAGTGGTTTTTCAACACAATCACAAGTGCAAAAAGTGTTTTTTCCACACTAATACAAGTGCAAAAGTGGTTTCCTGCACCAACACAAGTGCGAAAAGTGGTTTTTCAACACTAACACAAGTGCGAAAAGTTGTTTTTCAACACTAACACAAGTGCGAAAAGTGGTTTTTCAACACTATCACAAGTGCAAAAAGTGTTTTTTCCACACTAATACAAGTGCAAAAGTGGTTTCCTGCACCAACACAAGTGCGAAAAGTGGTTTTTCATCACTAACACAAGTGCGAAAAGTGGTTTTTCAACACAAACACAAGTGCGAAAAGTGTTTTTTCCACACTAATACAAGTGCAAAAGTGGTTTCCTGCACCAACACAAGTGCGTAATGTGGTTTTTCAACACTAACACATGTGCGAAATGTGGTTTTTCAACACAATCACAAGTGCAAAAAGTGTTTTTTCCACACTAATACAAGTGCAAAAGTGGTTTCCTGCACCAACACAAGTGCGAAAAGTGGTTTTTCAACACTAACACAAGTGCGAAAAGTTGTTTTTCAACACTAACACAAGTGCGAAAAGTGGTTTTTCAACACTATCACAAGTGCAAAAAGTGTTTTTTCCACACTAATACAAGTGCAAAAGTGGTTTCCTGCACCAACACAAGTGCGAAAAGTGGTTTTTCAACACTAACACAAGTGTGAAAAGTGGTTTTTCAACACAAACACAAGTGCGAAAAGTGTTTTTTCCACACTAATACACGTGCAAAAGTGGTTTCCTGCACCAACACAAGTGCGAAAAGTGGTTTTTCAACACTAACACAAGTGCGAAAAGTGGTTTTTCAACACTAACACAAGTGTGAAAAGTGGTTTTTCAACACTATCACAAGTGCAAAAAGTGTTTTTCCACACTAATACAAGTGCAACAATGGTTTCCTGCACCAACACAAGTGCGAAAAGTGGTTTTTCATCACTAACACAAGTGCGAAAAGTGGTTTTTCAACACAAACACAAGTGCGAAAAGTGGTTTTTCAACACTATCACAAGTGCGAAAAGTGTTTTTTCCACACTAATACACGTGCAAAAGTGGTTTCCTGCACCAACACAAGTGCGAAAAGTGGTTTTTCAACACTAACACAAGTGCGAAAAGTGGTTTTTCAACACTAACACAAGTGCAAAAAGTGTTTTTTCCACACTAATACAAGTGCAAAAGTGGTTTCCTGCACCAACACAAGTGCGAAAAGTGGTTTTTCAACACTAACACAAGTGCGAATAGTGGTTTTTCAACACTATCACAAGTGCAAAAAGTGTTTTTTCCACACTAAAACAAGTGCAAAAGTGGTTTCCTGCACCAACACAAGTGCGAAAAGTGGTTTTTCAACACTAACACAAGTGCGAAAAGTGGTTTTTCAACACTAACACAAGTGCAAAAAGTGGTTTTTCAACACTAACACAAGTGCGAAAAGTGCTTTTTCCACACTAATACAAGTGCAAAAGTGGTTTCCTGCACCAACACAAGTGCAAAAAGTGGTTTTTCAACACTAACACAAGTGCAAAAAGTGGTTTTTCAACACTAACACAAGTGCTAAAAGTGTTTTTTCCACACTAATACAAGTGCAAAAGTGGTTTTCTGCACCAACACAAGTGCGAAAAGTGGTTTTTCAACACTAACACAAGTGCGAAAAGTGGTTTTTCAACACTATCGCAAGTGCAAAAAGTGTTTTTTCCACACTAATACAAGTGCAAAAGTGGTTTCCTGCACCAACACAAGTGCGAAAAGTGGTTTTTCAACACTAACACAAGTGCGAAAAGTGGTTTTTCAACACTAACACAAGTGCAAAAAGTGTTTTTTCCACACTAATACAAGTGCAAAAGTGGTTTCCTGCACCAACACAAGTGCGAAAAGTGGTTTTTCAACACTAACACAAGTGCGAAAAGTGGTTTTTCAACACTAACACAAGTGCAAAAAGTGGTTTCCTGCACCAACACAAGTGCAAAAAGTGGTTTTTCAACACAATCACAAGTGCAAAAAGTGTTTTTTCCACACTAATACAAGTGCAAAAGTGGTTTCCTGCACCAACACAAGTGCGAAAAGTGGTTTTTCAACACTAACACAAGTGCGAAAAGTTGTTTTTCAACACTAATACAAGTGCAAAAGTGGTTTCCTGCACCAACACAAGTGCGTAAAGTGGTTCTTCAACACTATCACAAGTGCAAAAAGTGTTTTTTCCACACTAATACAAGTGCAAAAGTGGTTTCCTGCACCAACACAAGTGCGAAAAGTGGTTTTTCAACACTAACACAAGTGCGAAAAGTGGTTTTTCAACACTAACACATGTGCGAAAAGTGGTTTTTCAACACTATCACAAGTGCAAAAAGTGTTTTTTCCACACTAATACAAGTGCAAAAGTGGTTTCCTGCACCAACACAAGTGCGAAAAGTGGTTTTTCAACACTAACACAAGTGCGAAAAGTGGTTTTTCAACACTAACACAAGTGCGAAAAGTGGTTTTCAACACTATCACAAGTGCAAAAAGTGTTTTTTCCACACTAATACAAGTGCAAAAATGGTTTCCTGCACCAACACAAGTGCGAAAAGTGGTTTTTCATCACTAACACAAGTGCGAAAAGTGGTTTTTCAACACAAACACAAGTGCGAAAAGTGTTTTTTCCACACTAATACAAGTGCAAAAGTGGTTTCCTGCACCAACACAAGTGCGTAATGTGGTTTTTCAACACTAACACATGTGCGAAAAGTGGTTTTTCAACACAATCACAAGTGCAAAAAGTGTTTTTTCCACACTAATACAAGTGCAAAAGTGGTTTCCTGCACCAACACAAGTGCGAAAAGTGGTTTTTCAACACTAACACAAGTGCGAAAAGTTGTTTTTCAACACTAACACAAGTGCGAAAAGTGGTTTTTCAACACTATCACAAGTGCAAAAAGTGTTTTTTCCACACTAATACAAGTGCAAAAGTGGTTTCCTGCACCAACACAAGTGCGAAAAGTGGTTTTTCAACACTAAAACAAGTGCAAAAGTGGTTTCCTGCACCAACACAAGTGCGAAAAGTGGTTTTTCAACACTAACACAAGTGCGAAAAGTGGTTTTTCAACACTAACACAAGTGCGAAAAGTGGTTTTTCAACACTAACACAAGTGCGAAAAGTGCTTTTTCCACACTAATACAAGTGCAAAAGTGGTTTCCTGCACCAACACAAGTGCGAAAAGTGGTTTTTCAACACTAACGCAAGTGCAAAAAGTGGTTTTTCAACACTAACACAAGTGCTAAAAGTGTTTTGTCCACACTAATACAAGGGCAAAAGTGGTTTTCTGCACCAACACAAGTGCGAAAAGTGGTTTTTCAACACTAACACAAGTGCGAAAAGTGGTTTTTCAACACTATCACAAGTGCAAAAAGTGTTTTTTCCACACTAATACAAGTGCAAAAGTGGTTTCCTGCACCAACACAAGTGCGAAAAGTGGTTTTTCAACACTAACACAAGTGCGAAAAGTGGTTTTTCAACACTAGCACAAGTGCAAAAAGTGTTTTTTCCACACTAATACAAGTGCAAAAGTGGTTTCCTGCACCAACACAAGTGCGAAAAGTGGTTTTTCAACACTAACACAAGTGCGAAAAGTGGTTTTTCAACACTAACACAAGTGCAAAAAGTGGTTTCCTGCACCAACACAAGTGCGTAATGTGGTTTTTCAACACTAACACAAGTGCGAAAAGTGGTTTTTCAACACAATCACAAGTGCAAAAAGTGTTTTTTCCACACTAATACAAGTGCAAAAGTGGTTTCCTGCACCAACACAAGTGCGAAAAGTGGTTTTTCAACACTAACACAAGTGCGAAAAGTTATTTTTCAACACTAACACAAGTGCGAAAAGTGGTTTTTCAACACTATCACAAGTGCAAAAAGTGTTTTTTCCACACTAATACAAGTGCAAAAGTGGTTTCCTGCACCAACACAAGTGCGAAAAGTGGTTTTTCAACACTAACACAAGTGTGAAAAGTGGTTTTTCAACACAAACACAAGTGCGAAAAGTGTTTTTTCCACACTAATACACGTGCAAAAGTGGTTTCCTGCACCAACACAAGTGCGAAAAGTGGTTTTTCAACACTAACACAAGTGCGAAAAGTGGTTTTTCAACACTAGCACAAGTGTGAAAAGTGGTTTTTCAACACTATCACAAGTGCAAAAAGTGTTTTTTCCACACTAATACAAGTGCAAAAATGGTTTCCTGCACCAACACAAGTGCGAAAAGTGGTTTTTCATCACTAACACAAGTGCGAAAAGTGGTTTTTCAACACAAACACAAGTGCGAAAAGTGGTTTTTCAACACTATCACATGTGCGAAAAGTGTTTTTTCCACACTAATACACGTGCAAAAGTGGTTTCCTGCACCAACACAAGTGCGAAAAGTGGTTTTTCAACACTAACACAAGTGCGAAAAGTGGTATTTCAACACTACCACAAGTGCGAAAAGTGGTTTTTCAACACTATCACAAGTGCAAAAAGTGTTTTTTCCACACTAATACAAGTGCAAAAGTGGTTTCCTGCACTGGTTTGGAACACATGGGGTTTGGAGGGGTTTGGAACACAAGATTTAGAGGCAAACACAGAGTTGAGGCATTCAGCTTTTTCACGTGAGGAGTCAGCCGTGTGGACATTTGAGGTGAGGGAGGGGATGGAGGGGGAACAAACACCAGAAACAGATTTGACCAGACGCCACCAGGATTTGGAAGAGGGAGACAGATAAGAGAGTTCGGTCCTGAGAACGGAGAGATATTGTTTCCCGGCTCACGGTTTGTTCACGGTTTGTTCACGACATTAAAAACATCATTGTCTGAGAGGGTCTGTGGGGGGTTTGAGTGATTGTAGCTCGTGATCCAGGTGAGCTTCAGGACCCACGGTCCTACTTTTATGATCATTATACAAGCTGGGACAGGTAGAAAAGATATGTAACAATAAATGACCAAAGAACAATTATCTTCTTCCTGATGTATTCCTGATGTATATATATATTATACATATGATAAACTTGCTCTTCATACAAAACACCCGCATGACCCTTTATATCTGGATCAAGATTCCCACCCCAGGTAAACAACTCCATGGAGGCACGTCATAGAAATCCCACAGCCGTGAAACCTCCAATCGATAATATAGAAAATAATTATGGATCAAAATGTGATCGAAACACGACAAGATTCACATTAGTTTCCTCAAAGAAATACCATTTCTATTGCGAGCACAATGAATGTCATGACGTCCTGAAAGGTGATTCTCTTACTCACATGGAATGTGAAACGTCCGCACAACGCTCCTTGTTGTTGTCTCTTCCGAACATGTGTCTAAGTTGAAAAAGATTGAAAAGTCAATTTATTGTACATTCCCTGAGGTAGATATATCCAAAATCAAGTTTTCAAAAGTGCAGATGGGGGTGAATGAAATTATTTACTTCACACGCTTTTACGGGGTGTTTTTCTCCTTCTTTGGTGAATCGTGTGGAGGTGAGGAGTTCAGATCAACGTCTTTGATTGATGATGATGGAATCATCTTTGATTCCCTGAAAAAGAACAGTTTTCTTTCATCCACAGCTTAATACAGTTGTGCTAAACCGGAAAACATGAACACATTCTCCATTTCAACAAATCTTTTCTTTCCTTCAGACACCACAATGACACATAAAACCAGGTAAAATAAAACTAGAGCGGCACTCGGTAGAGCGCATACCTCCAAGCGCATACAAGTGCGTAATGTGGTTTTTCAACACTAACACAAGTGCGAAAAGTGGTTTTTCAACACAATCACAAGTGCAAAAAGTGTTTTTTCCACACCAATACAAGTGCAAAAGTGTTTTCCTGCACCAACACAAGTGCGAAAAGTGGTTTTTCAACACTAACACATGTGCAAAAAGTGTTTTTTCCACACTAATACAAGTGCAAAAGTGGTTTCCTGCACCAACACGAGTGCGAAAAGTGGTTTTTCAACACTAACACAAGTGCGAAAAGTTGTTTTTCAACACTAACACAAGTGCGAAAAGTGGTTTTTCAACACTATCACAAGTGCAAAAAGTGTTTTTTCCACACTAATACAAGTGCAAAAGTGGTTTCCTGCACCAACACAAGTGCGAAAAGTGGTTTTTCAACACTAACACAAGTGCGAAAAGTGGTTTTTCAACACAAACACAAGTGCGAAAAGTGTTTTTTCCACACTAATACACGTGCAAAAGTGGTTTCCTGCACCAACACAAGTGCGAAAAGTGGTTTATCAACACTAAAACAAGTGCAAAAAGTGGTTTTTCAACACTAACACAAGTGCGAAAAGTGGTTTTTCAACACTATCACAAGTGCAAAAAGTGTTTTTTCCACACTAATACAAGTGCAAAAGTGGTTTCCTGCACCAACACAAGTGCGAAAAGTGGTTTTTCAACACTAACACAAGTGCGAAAAGTGGTTTTTCAACACTATCACAAGTGCAAAAAGTGTTTTTTCCACATTAATACAAGTGCAAAAGTGGTTTCCTGCACCAACACAAGTGCGAAAAGTGGTTTTTCAACACTATCACAAGTGCAAAAAGTGTTTTTTCCACACTAATACAAGTGCAAAAGTGGTTTCCTGCACCAACACAAGTGCGAAAAGTGGTTTTTCAACACTATCACAAGTGCAAAAAGTGTTTTTTCCACACTAATACAAGTGCAAAAGTGGTTTCCTGCACCAACACAAGTGCGAAAAGTGGTTTTTCAACACTAACACAAGTGCGAAAAGTGGTTTTTCAACACTAACACAAGTGCGAAAAGTGGTTTTTCAACACTAACACAAGTGCGAAAAGTGGTTTTTCAACACTATCACAAGTGCAAAAAGTGTTTTTTCCACACTAATACAAGTGCGAAAAGTGGTTTTTCATCACTAACACAAGTGCGAAAAGTGGTTTTTCATCACTAACACAAGTGCAAAAAGTGGTTTCCTGCACCAACACAAGTGCGAAATGTGGTTTTTCAACACTAACACAAGTGCAAAAAGTGTTTTTTCCACACTAATACAAGTGCAAAAGTGGTTTCCTGCACCAACACAAGTGCGAAAAGTGGGTTTTCAACACTAACACAAGTGCGAAAAGTGGTTTTTCAACACTAACACAAGTGCGAAAAGTGGTTTTTCAACACTATCACAAATGCAAAAAGTGTTTTTTCCACACTAATACAAGTGCAAAAGTGGTTTCCTGCACCAACACAAGTGCGAAAAGTGGTTTTTCAACACTAACACAAGTGCGAAAAGTGGTTTTTCAACACTAACACATGTGCGAAAAGTGGTTTTTCAACACTATCACAAGTGCAAAAAGTGTTTTTTCCACACCAATACAAGTGCAAAAGTGGTTTCCTGCACCAAAACAAGTGCGAAAAGTGGTTTTTCAACACTAACACAAGTGCGAAAAGTGGTTTTTCAACACTAACACAAGTGCGAAAAGTGGTTTTTCAACACTATCACAAGTGCAAAAAGTGTTTTTTCCACACTAATACAAGTGCAAAAGTGGTTTCTTGCACCAACACAAGTGCGGAAAGTGGTTTTTCAACACTAACACAAGTGCGAAAAGTGGTTTTTCCACACTAATACAAGTGCAAAAGTGGATTCCTGCACCAACACAAGTGCGTAAAGTGGTTTTTCAACACTAACACAAGTGCGAAAAGTGGTTTTTCAACACTAACACAAGTGCAAAAAGTGTTTTTTCCACACTAATACAAGTGCAAAAGTGGTTTCCTGCACCAACACAAGTGCGAAAAGTGGTTTTTCAACACTAACACAAGTGCGAAAAGTGGTTTTTCAACATTAACACATGTGCGAAAAGTGGTTTTTCAACACTATCACAAGTGCAAAAAGTGTTTTTCCACACTAATACAAGTGCAAAAGTGGTTTCCTGCACCAACACAAGTGCGAAAAGTGGTTTTTCAACACTAACACAAGTGCGAAAAGTGGTTTTTCAACACTAACACAAGTGCGAAAAGTGGTTTTTCAACACTATTACAAGTGCAAAAAGTGTTTTTTCCACACTAATACAAGTGCAAAAGTGGTTTCCTGCACCAACACAAGTGCGAAAAGTGGTTTTTCAACACTAACACAAGTGCGAAAAGTTGTTTTTCAACACTAACACAAGTGCGAAAAGTGGTTTTTCAACACTATCACAAGTGCAAAAAGTGTTTTTTCCACACTAATACAAGTGCAAAAGTGGTTTCCTGCACCAACACAAGTGTGAAAAGTGGTTTTTCAACACTAACACAAGTGTGAAAAGTGGTTTTTCAACACAAACACAAGTGCGAAAAGTGTTTTTTCCACACTAATACACGTGCAAAAGTGGTTTCCTACACCAACACAAGTGCGAAAAGTGGTTTTTCAACACTAACACAAGTGCGAAAAGTGGTTTTTCAACACTAACACAAGTGTGAAAAGTGGTTTTTAAACACTATCACAAGTGCAAAAAGTGTTTTTTCCACACTAATACAAGTGCAAAAATGGTTTCCTGCACCAACACAAGTGCGAAAAGTGGTTTTTCATCACTAACACAAGTTCGAAAAGTGGTTTTTCAACACAAACACAAGTGCGAAAAGTGGTTTTTCAACACTATCACAAGTGCGAAAAGTGTTTTTTCCACACTAATACACGTGCAAAAGTGTTTTCCTGCACCAACACAAGTGCGAAAAGTGGTTTTTCAACACTAACACAAGTGCGAAAAGTGGTTTTTCAACACTAACACAAGTGCGAAAAGTGGTTTTTCAACAATATCACAAGTGCAAAAAGTGTTTTTTCCACACTAATACAAGTGCAAAAGTGGTTTCCTGCACCAACACAAGTGCGAAAAGTGGTTTTTCAACACTAACACAAGTGTGAAAAGTGGTTTTTCAACACTAACACAAGTGTGAAAAGTGGTTTTTCAACACAAACACAAGTGCGAAAAGTGTTTTTTCCACACTAATACACGTGCAAAAGTGGTTTCCTGCACCAACACAAGTGCGAAAAGTGGTTTTTCAACACTAACACAAGTGCGAAAAGTGGTTTTTCAACACTAACACAAGTGTGAAAAGTGGTTTTTCAACACTATCACAAGTGCAAAAAGTGTTTTTTCCACACTAATACAAGTGCAAAAATGGTTTCCTGCACCAACACAAGTGCGAAAAGTGGTTTTTCATCACTAACACAAGTGCGAAAAGTGGTTTTTCAACACAAACACAAGTGCGAAAAGTGGTTTTTCAACACTATCACATGTGCGAAAAGTGTTTTTTCCACACTAATACACGTGCAAAAGTGGTTTCCTGCACCAACACAAGTGCGAAAAGTGGTTTTTCAACACTAACACAAGTGCGAAAAGTGGTATTTCAACACTAACACAAGTGCGAAAAGTGGTTTTTCAACACTATCACAAGTGCAAAAATGTTTTTTCCACACTAATACAAGTGCAAAAGTGGTTTCCTGCACTGGTTTGGAACACATGGGGTTTGGAGGGGTTTGGAACACAAGATTTAGAGGCAAACACAGAGTTGAGGCATTCAGCTTTTTCACGTGCGGAGTCAGCCGTGTGGACATTTGAGGTGAGGGAGGGGATGGAGGGGGAACAAACACCAGAAACAGATTTGACCAGACACCACCAGGATTTGGAAGAGGGAGACAGATAAGAGAGTTCGGTCCTGAGAACGGAGAGATATTGTTTCCCGGCTCACGGTTTGTTCACGGTTTGTTCACGACATTAAAAACATCATTGTCTGAGAGGGTCTGTGGGGGGTTTGAGTGATTGTAGCTCGTGATCCAGGTGAGCTTCAGGACCCACGGTCCTACTTTTATGATTATTATACAAGCTGGGACAGGTAGAAAAGATATGTAACAATAAATGACCAAAGAACAATTATCTTCTTCCTGATGTATTCCTGATGTATATATATATTATACATATGATAAACTCGCTCTTCATACAAAACACCCGCATGACCCTTTATATCTGGATCAAGATTCCCACCCCAGGTAAACAACTCCATGGAGGCACGTCATAGAAATCCCACAGCCGTGAAACCTCCAATCGATAATATAGAAAATAATTATGGATCAAAATGTGATCGAAACACGACAAGATTCACATTAGTTTCCTCAAAGAAATACCATTTCTATTGCAAGCACAATGAATGTCATGACGTCCTGAAAGGTGATTCTCTTACTCACATGGAATGTGAAACGTCCGCACAACGCTCCTTGTTGTTGTCTCTTCCGAACATGTGTCTAAGTTGAAAAAGATTGAAAAGTCAATTTATTGTACATTCCCTGAGGTAGATATATCCAAAATCAAGTTTTCAAAAGTGCAGATGGGGGTGAATGAAATTATTTACTTCACACGCTTTTACGGGGTGTTTTTCTCCTTCTTTGGTGAATCGTGTGGAGGTGAGGAGTTCAGATCAACGTCTTTGATTGATGATGATGGAATCATCTTTGATTCCCTGAAAAAGAACAGTTTTCTTTCATCCACAGCTTAATACAGTTGTGCTAAACCGGAAAACATGAACACATTCTCCATTTCAACAAATCTTTTCTTTCCTTCAGACACCACAATGACACATAAAACCAGGTAAAATAAAACTAGAGCGGCACTCGGTAGAGCGCATACCTCCAAGCGCATACAAGTGCGTAATGTGGTTTTTCAACACTAACACAAGTGCGAAAAGTGGTTTTTCAACACAATCACAAGTGCAAAAAGTGTTTTTTCCACACCAATACAAGTGCAAAAGTGGTTTCCTGCACCAACACAAGTGCGAAAAGTGGTTTTTCAACACTAACACATGTGCAAAAAGTGTTTTTTCCACACTAATACAAGTGCAAAAGTGGTTTCCTGCACCAACACAAGTGCGAAAAGTGGTTTTTCAACACTAACACCAGTGCAAAAAGTTGTTTTTCAACACTAACACAAGTGCGAAAAGTGGTTTTTCAACACTATCACAAGTGCAAAAAGTGTTTTTTCCACACTAATACAAGTGCAAAAGTGGTTTCCTGCACCAACACAAGTGCGAAAAGTGGTTTTTCAACACTAACACAAGTGCGAAAAGTGGTTTTTCAACACAAACACAAGTGCGAAAAGTGTTTTTTCCACACTAATACACGTGCAAAAGTGGTTTCCTGCACCAACACAAGTGCGAAAAGTGGTTTTTCAACACTAAAACAAGTGCGAAAAGTGGTTTTTCAACACTAACACAAGTGCGAAAAGTGGTTTTTCAACACTATCACAAGTGCAAAAAGTGTTTTTTCCACACTAATACAAGTGCAAAAGTGGTTTCCTGCACCAACACAAGTGCGAAAAGTGGTTTTTCAACACTAACACAAGTGCGAAAAGTGGTTTTTCAACACTATCACAAGTGCAAAAAGTGTTTTTTCCAAACTAATACAAGTGCAAAAGTGGTTTCCTGCACCAACACAAGTGCGAAAAGTGGTTTTTCAACACTAACACAAGTGCGAAAAGTGGTTTTTCAACACTAACACAAGTGCGAAAAGTGGTTTTTCAACACTATCACAAGTGCAAAAAGTGTTTTTTCCACACTAATACAAGTGCAAAAGTGGTTTCCTGCACCAACACAAGTGCGAAAAGTGGTTTTTCAACACTAACACAAGTGCGAAAAGTGGTTTTTCAACACTAACACATGTGCGAAAAGTGGTTTTTCAACACTATCACAAGTGCAAAAAGTATTTTTTCCACACTAATACAAGTGCAAAAGTGGTTTCCTGCACCAACACAAGTGCGAAAAGTGGTTTTTCAACACTAACACAAGTGTGAAAAGTGGTTTTTCAACACTAACACAAGTGCGAAAAGTGGTTTTTCAACACTAACACAAGTGCGAAAAGTGGTTTTTCAACACTATCACAAGTGCAAAAAGTGTTTTTTCCACACTAATACAAGTGCAAAAATGGTTTCCTGCACCAACACAAGTGCGAAAAGTGGTTTTTCATCACTAACACAAATGCGAAAAGTGGTTTCCTGCACCAACACAAGTGCGAAAAGTGGTTTTTCAACACTAACACAAGTGCGAAAAGTGGTTTTTCAACACTAACACATGTGCGAAAAGTGGTTTTTCAACACTATCACAAGTGCAAAAAGTGTTTTTTCCACACTAATGCAAGTGCAAAAGTGGTTTCCTGCACCAAAACAAGTGCGAAAAGTGGTTTTTCAACACTAACACAAGTGCGAAAAGTGGTTTTTCAACACTAACACATGTGCGAAAAGTGGTTTTTCAACACTATCACAAGTGCAAAAAGTGTTTTTTCCACACTAATACAAGTGCAAAAGTGGTTTCCTGCACCAACACAAGTGCGAAAAGTGGTTTTTCAACACTAACACATGTGCGAAAAATGGTTTTTCAACACTATCACAAGTGCAAAAAGTGTTTTTTCCACACTAATACAAGTGCAAAAGTGGTTTCCTGCACCAACACAAGTGCGAAAAGTGGTTTTTCAACACTAACACAAGTGCGAAAAGTGGTTTTTCAACACTAACACATGTGCGAAAAGTGGTTTTTCAACACTATCACAAGTGCAAAAAGTGTTTTTTCCACACTAATGCAAGTGCAAAAGTGGTTTCCTGCACCAAAACAAGTGCGAAAAGTGGTTTTTCAACACTAACACAAGTGCGAAAAGTGGTTTTTCAACACTAACACATGTGCGAAAAGTGGTTTTTCAACACTATCACAAGTGCAAAAAGTGTTTTTTCCACACTAATACAAGTGCAAAAGTGGTTTCCTGCACCAACACAAGTGCGAAAAGTGGTTTTTCAACACTAACACATGTGCGAAAAATGGTTTTTCAACACTATCACAAGTGCAAAAAGTGTTTTTTCCACACTAATACAAGTGCAAAAGTGGTTTCCTGCACCAACACAAGTGCGAAAAGTGGTTTTTCAACACGAACACAAGTGCGAAAAGTGGTTTTTCAACACTAACACAAGTGCGAAAAGTGGTTTTTCAACACGATCACAAGTGCAAAAAGTGTTTTTTCCACACTAATACAAGTGCAAAAGTGGTTTCCTGCACCAACACAAGTGCGAAAAGTGGTTTTTCAACACTAACACAAGTGCGAAAAGTGGTTTTTCAACACTAACACAAGTGCGAAAAGTGGTTTTTCAACACTATCACAAGTGCAAAAAGTGTTTTTTCCACACTAATACAAGTGCAAAAGTGGTTTCCTGCACCAACACAAGTGCGAAAAGTGGTTTTTCAACACTAACACAAGTGCGAAAAGTGGTTTTTCAACACTAACACATGTGCGAAAAGTGGTTTTTCAACACTATCACAAGTGCAAAAAGTATTTTTTCCACACTAATACAAGTGCAAAAGTGGTTTCCTGCACCAACACAAGTGCGAAAAGTGGTTCTTCAACACTAACACAAGTGTGAAAAGTGGTTTTTCAACACTAACACAAGTGCGAAAAGTGGTTTTTCAACACTAACACAAGTGCGAAAAGTGGTTTTTCAACACTATCACAAGTGCAAAAAGTGTTTTTTCCACACTAATACAAGTGCAAAAATGGTTTCCTGCACCAACACAAGTGCGAAAAGTGGTTTTTCATCACTAACACAAGTGCGAAAAGTGGTTTCCTGCACCAACACAAGTGCGAAAAGTGGTTTTTCAACACTAACACAAGTGCGAAAAGTGGTTTTTCAACACTATCACAAGTGCAAAAAGTGTTTTTTCCACACTAATACAAGTGCAAAAGTGGTTTCCTGCACCAAAACAAGTGCGAAAAGTGGTTTTTCAACACTAACACAAGTGCGAAAAGTGGTTTTTCAACACTAACACATGTGCGAAAAGTGGTTTTTCAACACTATCACAAGTGCAAAAAGTGTTTTTTCCACACTAATACAAGTGCAAAAGTGGTTTCCTGCACCAAAACAAGTGCGAAAAGTGGTTTTTCAACACTAACACAAGTGCGAAAAGTGGTTTTTCAACACTAACACAAGTGCGAAAAGTGGTTTTTCAACACTATCACAAGTGCAAAAAGTGTTTTTTCCACACTAATACAAGTGCAAAAGTGGTTTCCTGCACCAACACAAGTGCGAAAAGTGGTTTTTCAACACTAACACATGTGCGAAAAATGGTTTTTCAACACTATCACAAGTGCAAAAAGTGTTTTTTCCACACTAATACAAGTGCAAAAGTGGTTTCCTGCACCAACACAAGTGCGAAAAGTGGTTTTTCAACACGAACACAAGTGCGAAAAGTGGTTTTTCAACACTAACACAAGTGCGAAAAGTGGTTTTTCAACACGATCACAAGTGCAAAAAGTGTTTTTTCCACACTAATACAAGTGCAAAAGTGGTTTCCTGCACCAACACAAGTGCGAAAAGTGGTTTTTCAACACTAACACAAGTGCGAAAAGTGGTTTTTCAACACAAACACAAGTGCGAAAAGTGTTTTTTCCACACTAATACAAGTGCAAAAGTGGTTTCCTGCACCAACACAAGTGCGTAAAGTGGTTTTTCAACACTAACACAAGTGCGAAAAGTGGTTTTTCAACACTATCACAAGTGCAAAAAGTGTTTTTTCCACACTAATACAAGTGCAAAAGTGGTTTCCTGCACCAACACAAGTGCGAAAAGTGGTTTTTCAACACTAACACAAGTGCGAAAAGTGGTTTTTCAACACTAACACATGTGCGAAAAGTGGTTTTTCAACACTATCACAAGTGCAAAAAGTGTTTTTTCCACACTAATACAAGTGCAAAAGTGGTTTCCTGCACCAACACAAGTGCGAAAAGTGGTTTTTCAACACTAACACAAGTGCGAAAAGTGGTTTTTCAACACTAACACAAGTGCGAAAAGTGGTTTTTCAACACTATCACAAGTGCAAAAAGTGTTTTTTCCACACTAATACAAGTGCAAAAATGGTTTCCTGCACCAACACAATTGCGAAAAGTGGTTTTTCATCACTAACACAAGTGCGAAAAGTGGTTTATCAACACAAACACAAGTGCGAAAAGTGTTTTTTCCACACTAATACAAGTGCAAAAGTGGTTTCCTGCACCAACACAAGTGCGTAATGTGGTTTTTCAACACTAACACATGTGCGAAAAGTGGTTTTTCAACACAATCACAAGTGCAAAAAGTGTTTTTTCCACACTAATGCAAGTGCAAAAGTGGTTTCCTGCACCAACACAAGTGCGAAAAGTGGTTTTTCAACACTAACACAAGTGCGAAAAGTTGTTTTTCAACACTAACACAAGTGCGAAAAGTGGTTTTTCAACACTATCACAAGTGCAAAAAGTGTTTTTTCCACACTAATACAAGTGCAAAAGTGGTTTCCTGCACCAACACAAGTGCGAAAAGTGGTTTTTCAACACTAACACAAGTGTGAAAAGTGGTTTTTCAACACAAACACAAGTGCGAAAAGTGTTTTTTCCACACTAATACAAGTGCAAAAGTGGTTTCCTGCACCAACACAAGTGCGAAAAGTGGTTTTTCAACACTAACACAAGTGCGAAAAGTGGTTTTTCAACACTAACACAAGTGTGAAAAGTGGTTTTTCAACACTATCACAAGTGCAAAAAGTGTTTTTTCCACACTAATACAAGTGCAAAAATGGTTTCCTGCACCAACACAAGTGCGAAAAGTGGTTTTTCATCACTAACACAAGTGCGAATAGTGGTTTTTCAACACAAACACAAGTGCGAAAAGTGGTTTTTCAACACTATCACAAGTGTGAAAAGTGTTTTTTCCACACTAATACACGTGCAAAAGTGGTTTCCTGCACCAACACAAGTGCGAAAAGTGGTTTTTCAACACTAACACAAGTGCGAAAAGTGGTTTTTCAACACTAACACAAGTGCGAAAAGTGGTTTTTCAACAATATCACAAGTGCAAAAAGTGTTTTTTCCACGCCAATACAAGTGCAAAAGTGTTTTCCTGCACCAACACAAGTGCGAAAAGTGGTTTTTCAACACTAACACAAGTGCGAAAAGTGGTTTTTCAACACTAACACAAGTGCGAAAAGTGGTTTTTCAACACTAACACAAGTGTGAAAAGTGCTTTTTCCACACTAATACAAGTGCAAAAGTGGTTTCCTGCACCAACACAATTGCGAAAAGTGGTTTTTCAACACTAACGCAAGTGCAAAAAGTGGTTTTTCAACACTAACACAAGTGCTAAAAGTGTTTTTTCCACACTAATACAAGTGCAAAAGTGGTTTTCTGCACCAACACAAGTGCGAAAAGTGGTTTTTCAACACTAACACAAGTGCGAAAAGTGGTTTTTCAACACTATCACAAGTGCAAAATGTGTTTTTTCCACACTAATACAAGTGCAAAAGTGGTTTCCTGCACCAACACAAGTGCGAAAAGTGGTTTTTCAACACTAAAACAAGTGCGAAAAGTGGTTTTTCAACACTAACACAAGTGCGAAAAGTGGTTTCCTGCACCAACACAAGTGCGAAAAGTGGTTTTTCAACACTAACACAAGTGCGAAAAGTGGTTTTTCAACACTAACACAAGTGTGAAAAGTGGTTTTTCAACACTAACACAAGTGCGAAAAGTGCTTTTTCCACACTAATACAAGTGCAAAAGTGGTTTCCTGCACCAACACAAGTGCGAAAAGTGGTTTTTCAACACTAACGCAAGTGCAAAAAGTGTTTTTTCCACACTAATACAAGTGCAAAAGTGGTTTCCTGCACCAACACAAGTGCGAAAAGTGGTTTTTCAACACTAACACATGAGTAGTGTAATAATGTTGCTTCTGGGACACCTCCGTTTAACATGGGAAATCCCTATCTAATGTCATTTACCCCCTTGTCTTTTTCAAAAATCATAAACACCTCTATTTCTCCCACCCTCATCTTTATGAACCTTTTGTCTGTAGTACCTATCCTTAATGTTGTTCATTAGACCACTCAAACACTACAAATATTTGTTTTCTCTTATAGACCTATCATCCTTCTTCTACATATCATCTGGCAGATTAATCTTTGACCCACTCAAACATTGACCCATTCACTTCCATATTAATTCTTTCCCTCCCTCATTGCCCCTAAAGACCTCTATTTCTCTCACCCTGTTCTTTACGAACCTTCTAACCTTTTGACATGTTATCCTTATTCATTAGACCACTTAAACACCTGTGATCCTTCTGACCTCATGGACCTTTTAACCTTTTACTCTTAATATCATCTGGTGAATATAACCCACTCAAACAACGACCCTACAAATATTTGTTTATGCGTGGGAAATAATTTAATTCTCCTACAACTCTCTTCACCATCTAATATATTAACAAAAAATATGTTTGAGTTTGGTTCTTTATTAAGATATTTTAACTGAGCTAAGATAAAATGGTAAACCTCCCTCAATGTTCTTGTTTGAGCGCCTCCAGTGCCACATACCATTTTTGGTAAGCTCCGCCCACTTTTTGGTAAACCACGCCCATTTTTACTAAGCCCCGCCCACTTTTTGTTAAGCCGCGCCCACTTTTGCTAAGCTCCTCCCACTTTTGCTAAGTCCCACCCACTTTATAAACTCTTCAGCATTGTATCATTTCCAGGTAATACATTACATCATTTTCAGGGAATTTCCATCACATCATTTCCAGTTAAGACACGCCCAGGGAATTTCCACAGGAAGACACACCCAGTCCTTATAAAAGGCACCGACCACACAGGCTTTTTCAAACACGCTTTCTGCTTCACTTGAGAATGGACTACTATGCCGAAATGGAATGGGATAACTTTGCTATTCCATGGAGTCCTACTACCTGTGTAGAACTCAACCTTCAGATTGATGAACTGGACTCGAACCTCTTATCAATGGAGGTAAGTTTGTTTATTTATTTATTTATTTATTTAATTTTTTTTTTTTTTTTTTTTTTTTTTTAAGATGAGACTCGTGTAAGAGTTAACAAAGTTTATTTTAATATTCATAGAGCTTGATTTATACAAATAAAAAATATTGTATTAAATTAATACATTGTTATTTTCTTTCACAGGAAATTGTATCTGAGATACGAAATGAAAATTCTGCTTTTAACACAACTTGGGATGAAGTTATTTTTTTGTTTGAAGACATTTTGAACAACCAAGACCCCCAGAACGAGTTCTACCTTGATGACCCAGCCAAAGAGTTATACCTTGGAGATCCACAAAATCCTGAAAAAGAGTTTTACCATGATGATACTTGTTGTGAGTTATCAAAACAAAACCCACTGAACAAGTTCTACCTTGATGAGCCAGAATACAAGTCATACATTGGAGACCCACAAATTTCTGAAAATTGGGAAAGGAGAGTTCTCCCTGATGGTCCGCAGTTATACTATGTGAGACACATCATAGAAACCCTAAAAAATTGGGCAAGGAGAGTTCTCCCTGATGGTCCGCAGTTATACTATGTGAGACACATCATAGAAACCCTAAAAAATTGGGCAAGGAGAGTTCTCCCTGATGGTCCGCAGTTATACTATGTGAGACACATCATAGAAACCCTAAAAAATTGGGCAAGGAGAGTTCTCCCTGATGGTCCGCAGTTATACTATGTGAGACACATCATAGAAACCCTAAAAAATTGGGCAAGGAGAGTTCTCCCTGATGGTCCGCAGTTATACTATGTGAGACACATCATAGAAACCCTAAAAAATTGTGAAATGGGAATTCTCCCTGATGGTCCGCAGTTATACTATGTGAGACACATCATAGAAACCCTAAAAAATTGGGAAAGGGAAGTTTTCCCTGATGGTCCGCAGTTATACTATGTGAGACTTATCACTGAAACCCCCAATATTTCTGAAAATTGTGGTTTTACCTTGGGGACTTGGAAAGATGGTTATATTTTTGGAGACTCGGAATGGGGGTTTTGTTTTGATGACTCGGAATGTGATACCTATCTTGGAGGCTCAACAGGAATGTGGTTATACCTTGGGAACTTGGAAAGTTGGTTTTATTTTGGAGACTCTACCTGTGGGGTTCCTCTTGGAGACTCTTTGGATTCTAAAGCAATGAACAATGTTCTTTATTTAATGACGCTTGATTTAAGCAATATCAAGAAAGTTCGAGGAAGAAAATGCTGGAAAATTCTTTCTTCCCATTTCTACTTCTTCAAACTTAAAAGCCTTGAAAGACAGAATTGGAGGAAGAGGAAAAAAAAAAAAAGAAATACGTATTTAAAAAAGAAGAAAAGAAAGATTATGTTAGGGTTTGGGTGGGATTTTGAATGTGAGGGTTAGGGATGGGGTTGGGTTAGGGTTGGGATTTTGAATGTGAGGGTTAGGGTTGGGGTTGGGTTAGGGATGGGGTTGGGTTAGGGATGGGGTTGGGTTAGGGATGGGTTGGGTTAGGGTTGGGATTTTGAATGTGAGGGTTAGGGTTGGGGTTGGGTTAGGGATGGGATTGGGTTAGGGTTGGGATTTTGAATGTGAGGGTTAGGGATGGGTTGGGTTAGGGATGGGGTTGGGTTAGGGATGGGGTTGGGTTAGGGTTGGGGTTGGGTTAGGGATGGGGTTGGGTTAGGGATGGGGTTGGGTTAGGGATGGGGTTGGGTTAGGGATGGGGTTGGGTTAGGGATGGGGTTGGGTTAGGGATGGGTTGGGTTAGGGATGGGTTTGGGTTAGGGATGGGGTTGGGTTAGGGCTTGGGTTGGGTTAGGGTTTGTATATTATTATGACTCACTCGCACATACACACACACACAAAAGTTAAGCCCCAACTAAAAAGTTGTGGGATTCTGTGTTTGGGGTTCACAGATTTAAAAACGTATCCCCATTATACACACACAAAAGTTAAGCCCCAACTAAAAAGTTGTGGGATTCTGTGTTTGGGGTTCACAGATTTAAAAACGTATCCCCATTATACACACACAAAAGTTAAGCCCCAACTAAAAAGTTGTGGGATTCTGTGTTTGGGGTTCACAGATTTAAAAACGTATCCCCATTATACACACACAAAAGTTAAGCCCCAACTAAAAAGTTGTGGGATTCTGTGTTTGGGGTTCACAGATTTAAAAACGTATCCCCATTATACACACACAAAAGTTAAGCCCCAACTAAAAAGTTGTGGGATTCTGTGTTTGGGGTTCACAGATTTAAAAACGTATCCCCATTATACACACACAAAAGTTAAGCCCCAACTAAAAAGTTGTGGGATTCTGTGTTTGGGGTTCACAGATTTAAAAACGTATCCCCATTACATTTTATTTATTTATTTATTATTTTCAAGGGTATTATCTGCTTACTTGTGTTTTTTGTAATTCTTGTGAGTAAAATGAACCCAAGATTTCTTCTCCATTTAAATCATATAATTTGTAGGTCCAAGGGACTGTATCCATTACATCAATGATTTTAAATAATTCACGAGTCCATTTTTGTGTATAACCTTTCTCAAAATGACTTTTCCATTTGTATATTCTTACAATATCACCAACTTTAAACTTGGGCTTTCTCAAATTAATCTCCTTTTCATATTCTAATTTTGTAAATGTTTCTGATGGTTTTGATTGTGTTGATGAATGAACTGTATTATTGTAATTATCTACAATATCCTGAATTAAATACACCCATTTTTGAGAACCGAGTTGTGTGAATTTTTTATATAATTTCTCTTTTAAAGTACGATTAAAACGCTCAATAACAACTGCCTTTCCTTCATTAAAGGTGCTGTATAATTTAATACCCTTCCCCTTAAGAAATTTCATGAATATTTTGTTATAGAACTCTGTTCCCTCATCAGTCCATAACTTCTTTGGTTTCCTTTTATCCCGATCAAATATTAGCTTAAAGGCTAACATTAAAGTATCACCCCTTTTATTTTTTAAAGGGACAACCCAGGCAAATCTACTCCTCAAATCAATAACGGTTAAAGCATACCTGTATCCCCTGTCATTATTCAATTCAATTAAATCAGCGGACCATATGTGGTCAGTGTATTTAGAATAAACCTTCCTTCTTTTAAACTTTGTGATTATAGGTTTGTGTAATTCTTCAGCCAAAAGCTCCTCAGTCTTGATGACATCATTAGAGCCTAATAGTTTTTTGAGGAATAACCAAGACCAAGTTTCAATTTAGCATTTATCAAATTTCTCACAATAAACCTATCAACTTTCTCTCTCAACGTTGGATTTTGTATCAAAGACAAATTATACAACATTTCGCTGTCGGCTTTATGTTTTTCAGTCAACGTAGTGGTTTTCCCATAAGCAATATCATGCTTCATACACACTTCGTCAACCCTATTTGTAGGTTTAGACCAAGGTTTAGGATTGTCAGCCTCATCTAATCTTTTATCCAAGTTTGTTCCTGGACCACAGAAAGAATACCCTGGAAGGTGTAATTCCCCTGGAATTCCAGTTGTTGTAAATTTACTTCCTGACAGAAACTTTTGTATGTCTCCTCCTCTTTTAGGAGAGATGAATTGGCACTTTTTAGAGCCACATACTTGACATATTCCTTTTTGATAAACTCTATTATTTTTAGCTTTAACATAAGAGATATTTTTAGATTTAGTTTTCTTTTTACATTTGAGACAATAACTCATATTTATTTATCAGAAAAATTCCGACAGAGTATCAAAACCTTTTTGGTTTTCAACATATACATTTCAATCTTTATTTTTAAAACATAAAGAATCCTAAGGAATGCCTTCACTCTCTCCTCCATTTATTTACAAATAAAAACTAACTAAAGTCAATGACACCAACATCATCAATCACATAATCTTTTCCTTCTTCTTCTTCTTCTTCTTCACCACTTTCTCGTTTAAATCTCCTCCCTGAAATTGAAGACATTGACGTTCTTATTTTTGAAACCATTATCTTCATAAGAGTTGTTAATTCTTTAATTTCCTCTTCGGTGCGTTGAGATTGATTTATTTGCTTTAATACACTCAATCTTTTATGAATCTCAATGATTTCCATCTTTTTATATTTTTCCTCCCTCTCTCTTTGCTCCCTCTCCTCCTCCTCCATTTTCTCCCTCTCCTCCTTCTCCTTTTTCTCCCTTTTCTCCCTTTCCTCCTTCTCCCTTTTCTCCCTTTCCTCCTTCTCATTTTTCTCCCTCTCCTCCTTCTCCTCCTTTTTCTCCCTCTCCTCCTTCTCCTCCCTCTCCCTTTCCTCCTTCTCCTTTTTCTCTCTTTCCTCCTTCTCTTCTTCAACTCCTTCCTCATCCCTTGCTACCCTTGAGTTTGAACCCCAAAGAATATTATACATATACTCATCTGGATTTTGAGATATTCTTGTATCTATAATTATTTTTCTCATAATAGGATACCAATAAGATTTGTTGACGATTTCTAAAAGAGTTTTATATTTCATAACTTTGAGAAGTTCATTTTTATTTAATATTTTAAACAAGTCTCTATTTGTGGGTTTAACAATATCAGTATAAGGCCAGTTTTTAATGACAAAATTCCCATGTATATGCTCCAAATCATAAGGTATGTAATACCGAGCACCCTTTTCTTGTAGGTATCCTTGAATACAAAAATTATAATTCTCTTGTAGTCTTCTTCCTGCCATTTATGTATCAGAAATATATGTGAGATTAATATTATGACAGGTAATACCACCCCATCTTCCCACTACCAAATCGGTTTGTATTCCTCGGCTTTCTATCCTTATCTCATTACCTTCCTTCTTTGTCATGCGAACCATCGCTATACTATCATATATTTTTCTTTTCTTAAAATCACGTATTTGTTGTTTACTAATTGTACTTCCACATAAATCCTTATCCTCACCAAGTGGATAATATTCTTCTTTACGAGACTGATTTAAATCATGTAGGTCTTCTATGTTTATTGAAAAAGACCAATTATACCCTAAATCAGGCATATCATACCCCCATTTATTAATTCGCATATTAACTAAATGTCCTTCTTTATAAAATTCAATTGTAAGCAGGTAGTTAAATTCAATGAGGAAAGGTGTATGGTCAGTATAACCAGGTGTTGTGGTTGTAAATTTTACTTCTTTCACAAAACGTGCTGTTTTCTTTAAAAATATATATTGTGATAAATCACTTAATCTAATTAAGTCATTCGCATCTGTAGGGTTTGGATAATTGATTAATTTATAAGTATTCTTCATATTAATATTTTTACTTACACTATATTTTTGTCGTTCAGCCTGTGCCTTTGTATAATAATTTGATAAATCAATATCCTGAGAGGATTTTCCAAAGATAGAACCATCTTTTCCAACATAAGTCATTTATATTAGATTAAAAATGATATCATAAAAATTTTCATTATTGTTGAGTTGAAATAATACATATAAACATAATTGACCACAACATTTAGAATTAATTTCTTGAACTTGAAATGTTTGATAAACACCATTCTGTAAGAATTGTATTACTTCAACAGGTGGTGGCATACCATAACTATCAAAATAATATTTATCCTGACTATTATGAATACAAACCCAATGAGAACCATTCTGTGTGTCTAAATTCATAATAATATTCTTTGTATTCTTATTTATATGTATTAATTCATCTCTCATACAGATTACCACATTATCAATTTTTAGTGTTTTACAATACTTGGCTAGTTCTATATTTGACGTTGTATTCTTTCCAAATTGTTTAAACCATTTATCCATTTATTTATGAGAAAGATACAATCCATTACCCCGTTTAGTTAGTTTAACACCCGCTTGAGCGATAGAGGAAAGCATATCACCAACCAACAATCTAGCTTTATCAGGTAGACTTTCAAGTTTTTGAGCAAAATCTACAATTACACCACTTCCACTAATTTGTTTCTCCAACTCCTTGTTATGTCTTTCCAATTCTTTTTGAGCTTTTAGTTGTGCCTTCCTTTCGTTAGCAGTTTTTACCGCTGCTGAAATACCACCAGTCAATGCTCCCGCCGCACTTAAACCAGCAAATAAAGGAATTAGAAACGGGAGAAATCCTCCTCTTGACTCGTCTATTGAATATTTCTTTAACATAGGTTTCGTCATTTTAATTTTAAGTGATCCAACATCATTTAGTGTTTTTACTTGTGTGTGTGTGAGTAAAACATCAATTCTTACAGCTCCTTTTCTTTGAATTGTATTAACATTAATAATACAAGGCTTTTGATTTTGAATACAAGATGTTAATTTATTAAGATTGATTTGATTAACATATACCCCTACCATTTATTTATGAGAAAAAACCTATGTGATATTAATCATAACACCATTATCTGTATTAATCTGTAATTCTGTTTCCTCCAAAAGCAAACAATAAGCATCAACTTCTTCATTCTCCCCTCTTTCAATGTATAGAGAAGTATCCACTCGATTAGACTTTATAGTTTCCTTTTGAGAACTCAGGTCAATTGCATAGATTGTATATAAACCTTTAAATGCAACCATATCCAAAATAGGATCATTATTACCATTACTTTCACACACTTTTTGGTAGGACTTGTAGGCTTCCGCATAATCATTTTTTTCCCAATCAATTTCCAATCTATCTCGCGGATAAAATGTGCCATCAAGAGAAACCCGAAGTTGTTTCACCTTAGCATTATCACTCAGCGCATTATTCTTATTAGTACCCTCCTCTCCATCTGGTTTTTTAAAAATGAGCCATAGGTATCGTGGCTTTCCTTCAAGAACACCCAAATTCCAAGTGTAGGTAGTGTGTTCCAGTTTAACGTGTTGACATCTTCTTTTAAGGTATGATACATTTAGCGGTTTCTTTGAGTTAAGTCTTCTATTTAACATCTCCTCCGTTTTAAGATTAGGAGTATATTCATTGATATACCAACACAAATCATTAATAACAAATTTATTATTGTCGCCAAAAGCATTTTCAGCCCCAAAAAGCAATCTATTTACATTATCATTCCTTTGTAGTTGAAATCTAATTTTAAGACCATACAAAACTTTATCATAATCACAAAATCCAAATATACCTTTAAGAGGTACTGCTACGGTAAAACTATTCTCAGCTTTTGCGTCATCATTATACATTGACTTCCTTTGACTATAACCAGGGTCTGTGTTTGTTCCCGTTGACATATCAGGAATAAAGCCTTCAACAGCTCCCTTACCCATTCTATCACCAAACGAATATAGTGTAAATTTCATCATTTCAGATGTAGCAGAGACATAATCAACCGCTTCAACCTCTTGTGTTCCAATATACAGGCGAACACTGTCAAACATTTTCCAGAAGAAATCATTTACGAGTGTAGCATTAGTATTATTCGCAGCCTTAGTGAATTTAAATTTACACAGCAAGAAACTATCAGCTATATTCAAGTAAGTTTGTTGATTATTTATTTCAAAACTTTTTGTTCCGTTTGAATTCCAGTCGGTTCCTGTAATAGCATTTACCTTAAAATAGTCTTCCTTTTTAGTAGAGTTTGAAATGATAATCGTATCATCCAAATCATAGATACTATCAATCGCTTCCATACTTGTATTTATATAGTATTAAAATTGTTGAAACCCTGACCCAAGTATTTTAATGATTTTTTGTCGTTCTTGTGAAGATAGTTGAGTTTTACCTTTTTTAATTTCTTTGATTGCTTGTAATTTATGGGACTCCTTTTGAGCATCTTTTATACTCTTTACAACACCTGCTACATTTCCCATGAGAGAAGCAGTTGAACCAATTAGGTCTTTATGTTTAAGAATGGTTGAACCAATACCCATTAGAGTATCAATTATCCCATCTCCTTTATTTCGAAATTGATGACCCACACCCCGTTGTCTCTTAGGTTTATAGTATCCTTTACCCACATACCTTGTATAGTCTGGTGAAAGGAACATGCCCTCCCCTGTAATTATTTTATATTTTCCCAACTCGTGTTTTCTTACAATAACCATTATTTATTTATTGAAAAACTTCACGTAGGTGAATTCTGATGGATATAATTTCATCATTAAAGGATATCATACGATTATCTTGGTCGGTTATCCTAAAATTTACTCTGTATATGGTTTTTCCTGACACAGGTAAATAGACAAGATTTTTTGGTTCCATATTAAATTTATAACCAATCGGGGTTGAGTATGCACTGAATGAAAATATTGTATTTGTTCTTATTCCATCGTTATAAGCACCATCAATCAAATCACAATGAATTAATACTGAATTTATACCGGAGGATATTTGGATAACATTATCACTGTAAAACGTCCCGTTATTTTCAATCTTTTTTGAAGAGAAACCCAATAGCTCTCTAAACGAATTTTCAATCGTGAAATCAACTTTATAATTATTTTTAAGTTTAATAGTTGATTTTGAAGTGTGTTTTTGAATATCTATTACAATATTTTTTGGTTCATCACCTTTTTCTTTCATAAGGCGAGAGACTTCTGAAGATATTTGAGAAATCTCGTAAGCTCCAGGTGAAACGGTTATAGTTTTATATCCACTTCCTGGATTATAACTAAACTTGTTATTTTTCTCTGTGATATTAAACAAGGTATTATAAGTTTCCATCGACAATAAAGATGCCTCATATGAGGTAAGGGGGTCAAGTTGTAGTGGGTAAGGGAATGAAGCTGTGTAATCGCTCGTTGTGAAATTAAAACTAAGAATTGTGCTTCTCATCTTATTTAATATCTAATAAAATATCTTTGTATTGACATTTATTAATTATTTTCATATTCATCAACTGATCTAAAATGGCTGAGGATTCATTAAAACAATTGTTGTTTCCAGCCTTCTTACTACCTAACAACAATAATAGCCTATTAACTAATTGTGATGGGTCATTTGGAAGAAAACTAACACCCGAACCAAGCTTACTTAAAGCATCAATAATATGTTTCTCCTTCTCATTCTTCTTACTTTTACCAGCAACAGAAACTCCATAATCAAGTGCATTTAACAACTCAATATATACCCTATCTTCCTCTCTTTCCATATCAAGTGGTTCCTCAAAATATTTTGAACCGCTGAATCCGGGGTTTGTTAGAAGAAACATTAATCTTGGAGTTAATTTAACATTTGGTTGAGTAGAACTCAAGAACATCAATTCATCATTAAATATCAATACCTTTTCTTTCACAAGATGAAACACTGCTGGTTCTTCTGTTGGAATGAGACCTGCTCTGGTTTTTGAATCTGCCAAATATTCATTGTTTTGAAGAGCTTCCACTACATAATTAGGGGGTTGATTTACCTCCTCAAGTTTCTGAAATAATTCTTCATCATTATATTCTAATTTTCCAAGTTCTTGTTTTGTTATCTGACTAAAATCTTTGAGCATTTGAAGTTTTTTCGGAGTAAATTCTACCGTGGGGGCTGCAGATGAGTGTTGAGTTTTCAAAAGTGGTTTAAAGAATTTCTCTTGTTTTCTTTCAAAGGCTTCTTCACCAGTTAGTTTCTGTCTCCGTTTCTTCTTTATCTCTTCCTGTTGTTTAACAACTTTTGAAACCAACTCTTGATGTTCTTTAAACTTTCTTGCTCTTTCGTCGGTATTCATTTTCTGTATTTATTTATTGAAAAATATCATTTAGTATCTCATCTTGTTTCACAACAATATATTTATATTTTCCAATCGTGTGTTTCATAGAATTTTCAAATTCCTTCTTACTACATAATGTAGAACAATTATCTCTCCAAAAATTATTTACATCTATTGAATTTAACTTAAATAAAATAAAAGTATTAGCATTGTTTCTTATTGAGCGTCGAGGGAGTTGAAAATATGACTGACTAAGATAAATACAATTACAAGAAGAATGTCTCCCTCTTGTATAGTAGCTATCCATTACTGTTTGGTTTCTCTCATTAACACAATCATCAAAGATGACGAGGTTCTTTTTTGATTTATCTAAATCTTGAGGTGAAGGTATATCATCCGTATTATCACTGAGAATACAAGTTATGGGTTTTGGTTTCGATTTTGATTTCTGTGTATCACAAAATAATTGTATTATATCTTCAATATTATAATCATTTAGTTTGTTTTGAAGTTTAAATAAACCGATAATGTCTTCCTTTTTAAGACCCGCATTAAAACCCTGTGAGAGTAGTTGATACTCGGGTTGAAAACTTGACTTTGTAAAAATTATTAAATTATCATAATCTAAAAAATTAGGACCAAGGAGCATCTTTAAAAGTAAACATGTTTTTCCACATCCGCTTGAACCAACTATTAGACATCTCAATGAATTTGGAATGTTTTTATGGTTATTAAATTTTATCTTATTTTCCCAAACGGGTAAAAAATCATTCATTTATATATTTGGAAAACAAGTCATCTAACTTTTTTTGAGCTATTTTAGAAACTCTATATTTTATCCTGAGTTCGGGTTTAATTTCAAAATAATTCATTATTTTATTTATATAGTATCTTGTATTAACATTTCCATTAAAATTATTTTGAATAATAAATATCATTAAACCCTTATACATTTCCTCAATACAAATAGTCTCTTCCCTTGAAAGAAATGGTGTATTATCATCACAATACTTAACATTCATCTCTCTTATTAATCTTGTAAAGTAATTCATTTTTGGTTCTAATTTAAAAGAGTTATATATATTTTTATATTTTTTATTATCATTAATTAAAATTAAATCACAGAAAATACATTGTTTCTATGAACCCTCATTATTAAGCCCTATTCTATCACAAGCCGGACAATTCTCTAATTTATCATATGGAGAGTCTGGAAATTCTAAATATCCTTCAGAACTTATCATATTTATATGGTAAATTTTTACTTAAACTAAACGCAAGTTTATTCATTAATAAATACAATGTTTCAAAGCACAAAAGACAAATTTCAATCAATCTCTACTTCAGTGAAAGATATAGAAAAATATGTCAAAGATGTTAAATTGAACAAAGATAAATATGGAAATTTTTGGGTAAAACCAGTTATGGAAAATAACATGAGCCCCTCTATTTCATTTAAAGGAAGAGCTCTAACTATACCTGGAAAGACATCCATTAAAGTAAATCTAACAAAAGTTTCTCCTCTACTCCTGGCAATTTATTCAAAGCTTGAAAAAGTGATTGACCACGATACTTTGAAAAAGAATGATAAGACCATTAATAATTCTAGAGGAGACATTTGTATTTTCTTTAATAATCCAAAGGGTGTAGATCTAAGTAAAATGAATGATGTTAATATTTCTGGTGAAATGTCATTTCGTTCTATGATAGTTAGAGATTATTTAAAGATAACTTTTGATATAAAAATTGTAGAGATTGAATCTGTTAATGAAAGAAAGTATATAGATATTGATGGGAATATTTTTCTTGCTAATTAAATATGAGTCAATACAGCAGTGAAGATTTTACTATTTCATTGAACTTGGACGATGGTGATGATAGTATTTCATTGAACTCGGACGATGGTGATGATAGTATTTCATTGAACACAGATGATAGTTATGATACTAATAGTTTGTGCTCAAATGATAGTTATGAGAGTAGCTTTATTGATGACTCTGAGTATGATTCTGAGTATTCATGTGATAGTTATGACTTAGATGATTCTGAGTGAAAAAGTGTTTTAGTTTAAGCACAGCGATATATATAAAACGGAGCTGTAAAGCTCAAAAGTGTTTTATTTTAAGCACAGCGATATATATAAAACACCACGTTTTCTCACGCTATAAATATGGTTTATTGTGATACTTGCGAGAAGGAAGTAAAATATTATAAACAACATATTCTCACCGCAAAACATACATACAACATTCTTAACAAACTTTCCCCTCTTCCACCTAAAACAAAACATTGTAAAGTCTGTAAAACAACCATCCTCAAGAAGGGGTTTAAAGCCCATCTTAAAACTAACAAACACTTGTCAAAATTGTTTACTATTAAAAATACTGATGGTGCTTTCAAAACACATATCAGGATTCGAATCTTTAACTTCAAACCTCCCGAACCAAAGTCTATAGTTGATGCTGTTGAAATAGTCAAACCTGCTGTTCAAACATTGATTGAAAAAACACTGAAAGAAATGAAACCACTTAAATTTTATATGGGGGTAAAATTAGAAATGACAAAGGATAAAGGAGTTATAGATACACCATACATGAGAACTGAGCCACACTTTATATCTTCATATCAAGATTTTAAAACATCAGGAGTCTATGATGAACTTATTAAACAAGAGCAAGATGTGGATAATTCAATCGTAGGAAGTGGATTCAATATAGGAAAAATTATTTACATAGACATTCATATTCTTAAATCAGATCCTCTAAAAGCTTCTTCTTACATTGATTTACCCAGTGTTATCAAAAATAGAAAAGCAGTTATCAATATCAAAAATAAAGACAATAAATGTTTTCTCTGGTCTATTTTAGCACACTTACATCCTCCACATTTTCATGATGAAAGAGTATCTCATTATAAAAAATATGAGAATACATTAAATACGAAAGATCTAAAGTTTCCGATGACTTTAAATGATATTCCTAAATTTGAAAAGATGAATAATTTATCAGTTAATGTTTATGGTCTAACAGAAACAAACAACATTCAGGTTTTAAAGCTTTCTGACAATTGTAAACAAACTCATATTAATCTTCTATATTTTAATTCAGAGGAAAATTCACATTATACATACATCAAAGATATTGCTAAATTAATAAAACCACAAGTATGTAAAAGAACAAATAAAATATATATTTGTATGCGTTGTCTTAACTTCTTCCATACACAAGAAAGATTAGATAAACATTCAAATTATTGTGGTGAACATAAATCAACGGTAATCAACATGCCTAAAAAAGACTCAAAGATCACATTCAAAGATGAAAAGAAAACAATAAAACATCCATTTGTTATATATGCTGATTTTGAAAGTATTTTAGAAAAAATTGATACTGCTTCTCCAGATCCAAAAGAATCATACACAAATAAATATCAAAAACATACTCCTTGTGGTTTTTGTTATTATATCAAATCATCCGTTGGTGATAAATATAACAAGTTAGAGATGTATAGAGGCTCAAATACCCCAGAGGAGTTTGTGAAACGACTAGAAAAAGACTGTGTTCGATTAACCAAGATAATGAGAGAAACCAATAAACCAATGTCCTTAACAAGTAAAGAAAAAAGGGAATTTATAAAAAACAATGTCTGTCATATTTGTGAGGAGAAAATTGGTAAAGGTCTAAAGGTTAGAGACCATTGTCATCTCACTGGTAAATATAGAGGTCCGGCTCATCAAAGTTGTAATATTAATTATCAACTCCCCTCTTTCATTCCTGTCTTTCTTCATAACAACGCTCATTATGATACACATCTATTTATCAAGGAACTCTCAAAGACTTCTGGAAGTATCTCAGCAATTCCAAACACGGATCAGAAATACATTTCATTCACAAAAACAATTCACACATCTCCTATTACTCATATCAGATTTCTTGATACATTTAAATTCATGGCAAGTCCATTGGTTAACTTGGTTCAAAATCTAAAAGAGTTTCCATGTCTTTCAGAGTATTTTTTAGATAAAGATTTTCTAACACAAAAGGGAATTTACCCCTATGACTATATGGACTCATTTGAGAGATTCAATGAAACACAACTTCCTTCAAAAGAAAATTTCTATAACAAATTAAATAATAGTCATATATCTGATAAAGATTATGTACACGCACAAAATGTTTGGGAAAAATATAACATCAAGAATCTTGGCGAGTATCACGATTTGTATCTCAAAACTGATGTGCTTTTATTGGCCGATGTATTTGAAGCCTTTAGATCTGTTTGTCGCACTGGATATGGATTGGATCCTGCTCACTACTACACAGCACCTGGATTGGCCTGGAGTGCGATGTTGAAAATGACAAAACAAGATTTGGATTTGATAACCGATGTTGATATGCTTTTGATGATTGAAAAGGCAAAAAGAGGTGGAATTTCACAAGTCTGCTCGAGTAGATACGCAAAAGCAAATAACAAATATCTTCCAAATTATGATCCAACGAAAGAGAGTTCTTACTTGATGTACTATGACGCGAACAACCTGTATGGCTGGGCAATGTCTCAGGCTCTTCCTTATGGAAAACTTAGATGGGTAAAGGAAAAAGACTACAAAAACGTTTTACAAGATGTATGTATCTCTACACAAAAAGAATTGGATGAAGAAAAAGTTGGTTATTATTTTGAAATTGATTTAAAATATCCAGAGGAACTCCATAACCTACACAAAGATCTCCCATTTGCTTGTGAGAAAGAAAGTCCAAAGAAAGAATGGTTGAGTGATTATCAACGATCGTTTGATATAGGTGAATCAACAGAAAAATTACTTACTACATTATATAACAAGAAAAATTATGTTCTACACCAAAGAAATTTGCGACAATATTTATCAAAAGGTCTAAGAGTAGAGAAGATCCATAGGGTTCTAAAGTTCAATCAAAGTCATTGGTTAAAGGGGTACATTGATTTTAATACACAAAGAAGAACAGAGTCAAAAACAGATTTTGAGAAAGACTTTTATAAATTAATGAATAATGCGGTCTTTGGTAAGACTATGGAGAATGTGAGGAAAAGACAAAATATCAGACTATCAACATCTTGGGAACAAGCATCAAAATTAATTAATAGACCGAGTTTTACTCGAGCTGAGGTCTTTACTGAGAACTTTTGTGCGATCCATTTGATTAAAGAGAGTATTGAAATGAACAAACCTATTTATATTGGAACAACAATTCTTGATTTATCAAAGTCATTAATGTATGATTACTTTTATAATAACTTGAGGAAGAAATATCAAAATGATGTTAATCTACTTTATATGGATACAGATAGTTTTATTTTGAAAATTAATACCAACGATGTTTATTCAGACATGAAAAGAGACATTAATATCTATGACACGAGTAATTACAGTCCAGAGAGTGAGTTGTTCTCTTCTAAAAATAAAAAGGTGATTGGAAAGTTCAAGGATGAATTAGGAGGAAATGTTATGAGTGAATTTGTGGGATTGAGGTCAAAGGCTTATGCTTATAAATACATTGTGAATAACGTTGAAAAGACTGATAAGAAGTTAAAAGGTGTAAAGAAAAATGTTATTAAAGAAACAATAAACTTTAAGGATTATTATAACTGTTTAACAACAAAGAAAGAAGAGTTTAGAAAGATTAATGGAATAAGAAGTTATAAACATCAATTATATTCAGAAGAGATAAATAAGAAAGCATTGGGGGCTTTTGATGATAAGAGGTTTATTTTAGAAAATGGAATTGATAGTCTCCCTTATGGTTATATAAGTATATAAGTGATAAGATATATATAAGTGATAAGATATATATAAGTGATAAGATATACATAAGTGATAAGATATATATAAGTGATAAGATATATAAGTGATAAGTTAAAAAGGGGGGGGGTTGGGGATTTTAACGGGCTACCGCCGCCTTTTTTACTATTATATAAATGATAGAACCAAGTATCAACCAGACTAAAGAGTGGAGGTGTAATCAACCTTGGTATATAAATGGAAAACATAATGAATGTGAAAAATATCAAATAGGTATAATTGAAAAGGCAACTGGTAAAAAAGTTCACAAAACAAATAAGAGAATTAATTTAAATACCGGTGAATTGGGTAAAAAAGATGGAAATATTTTTGAGTGGACGGAAAACTTTGATGGTTGTCAGGAAAATATATACTTTAATTTAAAAATGGTATGTGGCACTGGAGGTGCTCAAACAAGAACATTGAGGGAGGTTTACCATTTTATCTTAGCTCAGTTAAAATATCTTGAGAAAGAACCAAACTCAAACATATTTTTTGTTAATGTATTAGACGGTGAGGAGAGTTGTAGGAGAATTAAATTATTTCCCACACATAAACAAATATTTGTAGGGTCGTTGTTTGAGTGGGCCAAAGATGATTCACCAGATGATATTAAGAGTAAAAGGTTAAAAGGTCCATAAGGTCAGAAGGATCACAGGTTCACACAGAAGGACCATTGTTTAAGTGGTCTAATGAATAAGGATAACATGTCAAAAGGTGAGAAGGTTCGTAAAGAACAGGGTGAGAGAAATAGAGGTGTTTAGGGGCAATGAGGGAGGGAAAGAATTAATATGGAAGTGAATGGGTCAATGTTTGAGTGGGTCAAAGATTAATCTGCCAGATGATATGTAGAAGAAGGATGATAGGTCTATAAGAGAAAACAAATATTTGTAGTGTTTGAGTGGTCTAATGAACAACATTAAGGATAGGTACTACAGACAAAAGGTTCATAAAGATGAGGGTGGGAGAAATAGAGGTGTTTATGATTTTTGAAAAAGACAAGGGGGTAAATGACATTAGATAGGGATTTCCCATGTTAAACGGAGGTGTCCCAGAAGCAACATTATTACACTACTCACATGTGCAAAAAGTGTTTTTTCCACACTAATACAAGTGCAAAAGTGGTTTCCTGCACCAACACGAGTGCGAAAAGTGGTTTTTCAACACTAACACAAGTGCGAAAAGTTGTTTTTCAACACTAACACAAGTGCGAAAAGTGGTTTTTCAACACTATCACAAGTGCAAAAAGTGTTTTTTCCACACTAATACAAGTGCAAAAGTGGTTTCCTGCACCAACACAAGTGCGAAAAGTGGTTTTTCAACACTAACACAAGTGCGAAAAGTGGTTTTTCAACACAAACACAAGTGCGAAAAGTGTTTTTTCCACACTAATACACGTGCAAAAGTGGTTTCCTGCACCAACACAAGTGCGAAAAGTGGTTTTTCAACACTATCACAAGTGCAAAAAGTGTTTTTTCCACACTAATACAAGTGCAAAAGTGGTTTCCTGCACCAACACAAGTGCGAAAAGTGGTTTTTCAACACTAACACAAGTGCGAAAAGTGGTTTTTCAACACTATCACAAGTGCAAAAAGTGTTTTTTTCCACATTAATACAAGTGCAAAAGTGGTTTCCTGCACCAACACAAGTGCGAAAAGTGGTTTTTCAACACTATCACAAGTGCAAAAAGTGTTTTTTCCACACTAATACAAGTGCAAAAGTGGTTTCCTGCACCAACACAAGTGCGAAAAGTGGTTTTTCAACACTATCACAAGTGCAAAAAGTGTTTTTTCCACACTAATACAAGTGCAAAAGTGGTTTCCTGCACCAACACAAGTGCGAAAAGTGGTTTTTCAACACTAACACAAGTGCGAAAAGTGGTTTTTCAACACTAACACAAGTGCGAAAAGTGGTTTTTCAACACTAACACAAGTGCGAAAAGTGGTTTTTCAACACTATCACAAGTGCAAAAAGTGTTTTTTCCACACTAATACAAGTGCGAAAAGTGGTTTTTCATCACTAACACAAGTGCGAAAAGTGGTTTTTCATCACTAACACAAGTGCAAAAAGTGGTTTCCTGCACCAACACAAGTGCGAAATGTGGTTTTTCAACACTAACACAAGTGCAAAAAGTGTTTTTTCCACACTAATACAAGTGCAAAAGTGGTTTCCTGCACCAACACAAGTGCGAAAAGTGGGTTTTCAACACTAACACAAGTGCGAAAAGTGGTTTTTCAACACTAACACAAGTGCGAAAAGTGGTTTTTCAACACTATCACAAATGCAAAAAGTGTTTTTTCCACACTAATACAAGTGCAAAAGTGGTTTCCTGCACCAACACAAGTGCGAAAACTGGTTTTTCAACACTAACACAAGTGCGAAAAGTGGTTTTTCAACACTAACACATGTGCGAAAAGTGGTTTTTCAACACTATCACAAGTGCAAAAAGTGTTTTTTCCACACCAATACAAGTGCAAAAGTGGTTTCCTGCACCAAAACAAGTGCGAAAAGTGGTTTTTCAACACTAACACAAGTGCGAAAAGTGGTTTTTCAACACTAACACAAGTGCGAAAAGTGGTTTTTCAACACTATCACAAGTGCAAAAAGTGTTTTTTCCACACTAATACAAGTGCAAAAGTGGTTTCCTGCACCAACACAAGTGCGAAAAGTGGTTTTTCAACACTAACACAAGTGCGAAAAGTGGTTTTTCCACACTAATACAAGTGCAAAAGTGGATTCCTGCACCAACACAAGTGCGTAAAGTGGTTTTTCAACACTAACACAAGTGCGAAAAGTGGTTTTTCAACACTAACACAAGTGCAAAAAGTGTTTTTTCCACACTAATACAAGTGCAAAAAGTGTTTTTTCCACACTAATACAGGTGCAAAAGTGGTTTCCTGCACCAACACAAGTGCGAAAAGTGGTTTTTCATCACTAACACAAGTTCGAAAAGTGGTTTTTCAACACAAACACAAGTGCGAAAAGTGGTTTTTCAACACTATCACAAGTGCGAAAAGTGTTTTTTCCACACTAATACACGTGCAAAAGTGTTTTCCTGCACCAACACAAGTGCGAAAAGTGGTTTTTCAACACTAACACAAGTGCGAAAAGTGGTTTTTCAACACTAACACAAGTGCGAAAAGTGGTTTTTCAACAATATCACAAGTGCAAAAAGTGTTTTTTCCACACTAATACAAGTGCAAAAAGTGTTTTTTCCACACTAATACAAGTGCAAAAGTGGTTTCCTGCACCAACACAAGTGCGAAAAGTGGTTTTTCAACACTAACACAAGTGTGAAAAGTGGTTTTTCAACACTAACACAAGTGTGAAAAGTGGTTTTTCAACACAAACACAAGTGCGAAAAGTGTTTTTTCCACACTAATACACGTGCAAAAGTGGTTTCCTGCACCAACACAAGTGCGAAAAGTGGTTTTTCAACACTAACACAAGTGCGAAAAGTGGTTTTTCAACACTAACACAAGTGTGAAAAGTGGTTTTTCAACACTATCACAAGTGCAAAAAGTGTTTTTTCCACACTAATACAAGTGCAAAAATGGTTTCCTGCACCAACACAAGTGCGAAAAGTGGTTTTTCATCACTAACACAAGTGCGAAAAGTGGTTTTTCAACACAAACACAAGTGCGAAAAGTGGTTTTTCAACACTATCACATGTGCGAAAAGTGTTTTTTCCACACTAATACACGTGCAAAAGTGGTTTCCTGCACCAACACAAGTGCGAAAAGTGGTTTTTCAACACTAACACAAGTGCGAAAAGTGGTATTTCAACACTAACACAAGTGCGAAAAGTGGTTTTTCAACACTATCACAAGTGCAAAAATGTTTTTTCCACACTAATACAAGTGCAAAAGTGGTTTCCTGCACTGGTTTGGAACACATGGGGTTTGGAGGGGTTTGGAACACAAGATTTAGAGGCAAACACAGAGTTGAGGCATTCAGCTTTTTCACGTGCGGAGTCAGCCGTGTGGACATTTGAGGTGAGGGAGGGGATGGAGGGGGAACAAACACCAGAAACAGATTTGACCAGACACCACCAGGATTTGGAAGAGGGAGACAGATAAGAGAGTTCGGTCCTGAGAACGGAGAGATATTGTTTCCCGGCTCACGGTTTGTTCACGGTTTGTTCACGACATTAAAAACATCATTGTCTGAGAGGGTCTGTGGGGGGTTTGAGTGATTGTAGCTCGTGATCCAGGTGAGCTTCAGGACCCACGGTCCTACTTTTATGATTATTATACAAGCTGGGACAGGTAGAAAAGATATGTAACAATAAATGACCAAAGAACAATTATCTTCTTCCTGATGTATTCCTGATGTATATATATATTATACATATGATAAACTCGCTCTTCATACAAAACACCCGCATGACCCTTTATATCTGGATCAAGATTCCCACCCCAGGTAAACAACTCCATGGAGGCACGTCATAGAAATCCCACAGCCGTGAAACCTCCAATCGATAATATAGAAAATAATTATGGATCAAAATGTGATCGAAACACGACAAGATTCACATTAGTTTCCTCAAAGAAATACCATTTCTATTGCAAGCACAATGAATGTCATGACGTCCTGAAAGGTGATTCTCTTACTCACATGGAATGTGAAACGTCCGCACAACGCTCCTTGTTGTTGTCTCTTCCGAACATGTGTCTAAGTTGAAAAAGATTGAAAAGTCAATTTATTGTACATTCCCTGAGGTAGATATATCCAAAATCAAGTTTTCAAAAGTGCAGATGGGGGTGAATGAAATTATTTACTTCACACGCTTTTACGGGGTGTTTTTCTCCTTCTTTGGTGAATCGTGTGGAGGTGAGGAGTTCAGATCAACGTCTTTGATTGATGATGATGGAATCATCTTTGATTCCCTGAAAAAGAACAGTTTTCTTTCATCCACAGCTTAATACAGTTGTGCTAAACCGGAAAACATGAACACATTCTCCATTTCAACAAATCTTTTCTTTCCTTCAGACACCACAATGACACATAAAACCAGGTAAAATAAAACTAGAGCGGCACTCGGTAGAGCGCATACCTCCAAGCGCATACAAGTGCGTAATGTGGTTTTTCAACACTAACACAAGTGCGAAAAGTGGTTTTTCAACACAATCACAAGTGCAAAAAGTGTTTTTTCCACACCAATACAAGTGCAAAAGTGGTTTCCTGCACCAACACAAGTGCGAAAAGTGGTTTTTCAACACTAACACATGTGCAAAAAGTGTTTTTTCCACACTAATACAAGTGCAAAAGTGGTTTCCTGCACCAACACAAGTGCGAAAAGTGGTTTTTCAACACTAACACCAGTGCAAAAAGTTGTTTTTCAACACTAACACAAGTGCGAAAAGTGGTTTTTCAACACTATCACAAGTGCAAAAAGTGTTTTTTCCACACTAATACAAGTGCAAAAGTGGTTTCCTGCACCAACACAAGTGCGAAAAGTGGTTTTTCAACACTAACACAAGTGCGAAAAGTGGTTTTTCAACACAAACACAAGTGCGAAAAGTGTTTTTTCCACACTAATACACGTGCAAAAGTGGTTTCCTGCACCAACACAAGTGCGAAAAGTGGTTTTTCAACACTAAAACAAGTGCGAAAAGTGGTTTTTCAACACTAACACAAGTGCGAAAAGTGGTTTTTCAACACTATCACAAGTGCAAAAAGTGTTTTTTCCACACTAATACAAGTGCAAAAGTGGTTTCCTGCACCAACACAAGTGCGAAAAGTGGTTTTTCAACACTAACACAAGTGCGAAAAGTGGTTTTTCAACACTATCACAAGTGCAAAAAGTGTTTTTTCCAAACTAATACAAGTGCAAAAGTGGTTTCCTGCACCAACACAAGTGCGAAAAGTGGTTTTTCAACACTAACACAAGTGCGAAAAGTGGTTTTTCAACACTAACACAAGTGCGAAAAGTGGTTTTTCAACACTATCACAAGTGCAAAAAGTGTTTTTTCCACACTAATACAAGTGCAAAAGTGGTTTCCTGCACCAACACAAGTGCGAAAAGTGGTTTTTCAACACTAACACAAGTGCGAAAAGTGGTTTTTCAACACTAACACATGTGCGAAAAGTGGTTTTTCAACACTATCACAAGTGCAAAAAGTATTTTTTCCACACTAATACAAGTGCAAAAGTGGTTTCCTGCACCAACACAAGTGCGAAAAGTGGTTTTTCAACACTAACACAAGTGTGAAAAGTGGTTTTTCAACACTAACACAAGTGCGAAAAGTGGTTTTTCAACACTAACACAAGTGCGAAAAGTGGTTTTTCAACACTATCACAAGTGCAAAAAGTGTTTTTTCCACACTAATACAAGTGCAAAAATGGTTTCCTGCACCAACACAAGTGCGAAAAGTGGTTTTTCATCACTAACACAAATGCGAAAAGTGGTTTCCTGCACCAACACAAGTGCGAAAAGTGGTTTTTCAACACTAACACAAGTGCGAAAAGTGGTTTTTCAACACTAACACATGTGCGAAAAGTGGTTTTTCAACACTATCACAAGTGCAAAAAGTGTTTTTTCCACACTAATGCAAGTGCAAAAGTGGTTTCCTGCACCAAAACAAGTGCGAAAAGTGGTTTTTCAACACTAACACAAGTGCGAAAAGTGGTTTTTCAACACTAACACATGTGCGAAAAGTGGTTTTTCAACACTATCACAAGTGCAAAAAGTGTTTTTTCCACACTAATACAAGTGCAAAAGTGGTTTCCTGCACCAAAACAAGTGCGAAAAGTGGTTTTTCAACACTAACACAAGTGCGAAAAGTGGTTTTTCAACACTAACACAAGTGCGAAAAGTGGTTTTTCAACACTATCACAAGTGCAAAAAGTGTTTTTTCCACACTAATACAGGTGCAAAAGTGGTTTCCTGCACCAACACAAGTGCGAAAAGTGGTTTTTCAACACTAACACATGTGCGAAAAATGGTTTTTCAACACTATCACAAGTGCAAAAAGTGTTTTTTCCACACTAATACAAGTGCAAAAGTGGTTTCCTGCACCAACACAAGTGCGAAAAGTGGTTTTTCAACACGAACACAAGTGCGAAAAGTGGTTTTTCAACACTAACACAAGTGCGAAAAGTGGTTTTTCAACACGATCACAAGTGCAAAAAGTGTTTTTTCCACACTAATACAAGTGCAAAAGTGGTTTCCTGCACCAACACAAGTGCGAAAAGTGGTTTTTCAACACTAACACAAGTGCGAAAAGTGGTTTTTCAACACTAACACAAGTGCGAAAAGTGGTTTTTCAACACTATCACAAGTGCAAAAAGTGTTTTTTCCACACTAATACAAGTGCAAAAGTGGTTTCCTGCACCAACACAAGTGCGAAAAGTGGTTTTTCAACACTAACACAAGTGCGAAAAGTGGTTTTTCAACACTAACACATGTGCGAAAAGTGGTTTTTCAACACTATCACAAGTGCAAAAAGTATTTTTTCCACACTAATACAAGTGCAAAAGTGGTTTCCTGCACCAACACAAGTGCGAAAAGTGGTTCTTCAACACTAACACAAGTGTGAAAAGTGGTTTTTCAACACTAACACAAGTGCGAAAAGTGGTTTTTCAACACTAACACAAGTGCGAAAAGTGGTTTTTCAACACTATCACAAGTGCAAAAAGTGTTTTTTCCACACTAATACAAGTGCAAAAATGGTTTCCTGCACCAACACAAGTGCGAAAAGTGGTTTTTCATCACTAACACAAGTGCGAAAAGTGGTTTCCTGCACCAACACAAGTGCGAAAAGTGGTTTTTCAACACTAACACAAGTGCGAAAAGTGGTTTTTCAACACTATCACAAGTGCAAAAAGTGTTTTTTCCACACTAATACAAGTGCAAAAGTGGTTTCCTGCACCAAAACAAGTGCGAAAAGTGGTTTTTCAACACTAACACAAGTGCGAAAAGTGGTTTTTCAACACTAACACATGTGCGAAAAGTGGTTTTTCAACACTATCACAAGTGCAAAAAGTGTTTTTTCCACACTAATACAAGTGCAAAAGTGGTTTCCTGCACCAAAACAAGTGCGAAAAGTGGTTTTTCAACACTAACACAAGTGCGAAAAGTGGTTTTTCAACACTAACACAAGTGCGAAAAGTGGTTTTTCAACACTATCACAAGTGCAAAAAGTGTTTTTTCCACACTAATACAAGTGCAAAAGTGGTTTCCTGCACCAACACAAGTGCGAAAAGTGGTTTTTCAACACTAACACATGTGCGAAAAATGGTTTTTCAACACTATCACAAGTGCAAAAAGTGTTTTTTCCACACTAATACAAGTGCAAAAGTGGTTTCCTGCACCAACACAAGTGCGAAAAGTGGTTTTTCAACACGAACACAAGTGCGAAAAGTGGTTTTTCAACACTAACACAAGTGCGAAAAGTGGTTTTTCAACACGATCACAAGTGCAAAAAGTGTTTTTTCCACACTAATACAAGTGCAAAAGTGGTTTCCTGCACCAACACAAGTGCGAAAAGTGGTTTTTCAACACTAACACAAGTGCGAAAAGTGGTTTTTCAACACAAACACAAGTGCGAAAAGTGTTTTTTCCACACTAATACAAGTGCAAAAGTGGTTTCCTGCACCAACACAAGTGCGTAAAGTGGTTTTTCAACACTAACACAAGTGCGAAAAGTGGTTTTTCAACACTATCACAAGTGCAAAAAGTGTTTTTTCCACACTAATACAAGTGCAAAAGTGGTTTCCTGCACCAACACAAGTGCGAAAAGTGGTTTTTCAACACTAACACAAGTGCGAAAAGTGGTTTTTCAACACTAACACATGTGCGAAAAGTGGTTTTTCAACACTATCACAAGTGCAAAAAGTGTTTTTTCCACACTAATACAAGTGCAAAAGTGGTTTCCTGCACCAACACAAGTGCGAAAAGTGGTTTTTCAACACTAACACAAGTGCGAAAAGTGGTTTTTCAACACTAACACAAGTGCGAAAAGTGGTTTTTCAACACTATCACAAGTGCAAAAAGTGTTTTTTCCACACTAATACAAGTGCAAAAATGGTTTCCTGCACCAACACAATTGCGAAAAGTGGTTTTTCATCACTAACACAAGTGCGAAAAGTGGTTTATCAACACAAACACAAGTGCGAAAAGTGTTTTTTCCACACTAATACAAGTGCAAAAGTGGTTTCCTGCACCAACACAAGTGCGTAATGTGGTTTTTCAACACTAACACATGTGCGAAAAGTGGTTTTTCAACACAATCACAAGTGCAAAAAGTGTTTTTTCCACACTAATGCAAGTGCAAAAGTGGTTTCCTGCACCAACACAAGTGCGAAAAGTGGTTTTTCAACACTAACACAAGTGCGAAAAGTTGTTTTTCAACACTAACACAAGTGCGAAAAGTGGTTTTTCAACACTATCACAAGTGCAAAAAGTGTTTTTTCCACACTAATACAAGTGCAAAAGTGGTTTCCTGCACCAACACAAGTGCGAAAAGTGGTTTTTCAACACTAACACAAGTGTGAAAAGTGGTTTTTCAACACAAACACAAGTGCGAAAAGTGTTTTTTCCACACTAATACAAGTGCAAAAGTGGTTTCCTGCACCAACACAAGTGCGAAAAGTGGTTTTTCAACACTAACACAAGTGCGAAAAGTGGTTTTTCAACACTAACACAAGTGTGAAAAGTGGTTTTTCAACACTATCACAAGTGCAAAAAGTGTTTTTTCCACACTAATACAAGTGCAAAAATGGTTTCCTGCACCAACACAAGTGCGAAAAGTGGTTTTTCATCACTAACACAAGTGCGAATAGTGGTTTTTCAACACAAACACAAGTGCGAAAAGTGGTTTTTCAACACTATCACAAGTGTGAAAAGTGTTTTTTCCACACTAATACACGTGCAAAAGTGGTTTCCTGCACCAACACAAGTGCGAAAAGTGGTTTTTCAACACTAACACAAGTGCGAAAAGTGGTTTTTCAACACTAACACAAGTGCGAAAAGTGGTTTTTCAACAATATCACAAGTGCAAAAAGTGTTTTTTCCACGCCAATACAAGTGCAAAAGTGTTTTCCTGCACCAACACAAGTGCGAAAAGTGGTTTTTCAACACTAACACAAGTGCGAAAAGTGGTTTTTCAACACTAACACAAGTGCGAAAAGTGGTTTTTCAACACTAACACAAGTGTGAAAAGTGCTTTTTCCACACTAATACAAGTGCAAAAGTGGTTTCCTGCACCAACACAATTGCGAAAAGTGGTTTTTCAACACTAACGCAAGTGCAAAAAGTGGTTTTTCAACACTAACACAAGTGCTAAAAGTGTTTTTTCCACACTAATACAAGTGCAAAAGTGGTTTTCTGCACCAACACAAGTGCGAAAAGTGGTTTTTCAACACTAACACAAGTGCGAAAAGTGGTTTTTCAACACTATCACAAGTGCAAAATGTGTTTTTTCCACACTAATACAAGTGCAAAAGTGGTTTCCTGCACCAACACAAGTGCGAAAAGTGTTTTTCAACACTAAAACAAGTGCGAAAAGTGGTTTTTCAACACTAACACAAGTGCAAAAAGTGGTTTCCTGCACCAACACAAGTGCGAAAAGTGGTTTTTCAACACTAACACAAGTGCGAAAAGTGGTTTTTCAACACTAACACAAGTGTGAAAAGTGGTTTTTCAACACTAACACAAGTGCGAAAAGTGCTTTTTCCACACTAATACAAGTGCAAAAGTGGTTTCCTGCACCAACACAAGTGCGAAAAGTGGTTTTTCAACACTAACGCAAGTGCAAAAAGTGTTTTTTCCACACTAATACAAGTGCAAAAGTGGTTTCCTGCACCAACACAAGTGCGAAAAGTGGTTTTTCAACACTAACACATGTGCAAAAAGTGTTTTTTCCACACTAATACAAGTGCAAAAGTGGTTTCCTGCACCAACACGAGTGCGAAAAGTGGTTTTTCAACACTAACACAAGTGCGAAAAGTTGTTTTTCAACACTAACACAAGTGCGAAAAGTGGTTTTTCAACACTATCACAAGTGCAAAAAGTGTTTTTTCCACACTAATACAAGTGCAAAAGTGGTTTCCTGCACCAACACAAGTGCGAAAAGTGGTTTTTCAACACTAACACAAGTGCGAAAAGTGGTTTTTCAACACAAACACAAGTGCGAAAAGTGTTTTTTCCACACTAATACACGTGCAAAAGTGGTTTCCTGCACCAACACAAGTGCGAAAAGTGGTTTTTCAACACTAAAACAAGTGCAAAAAGTGGTTTTTCAACACTAACACAAGTGCGAAAAGTGGTTTTTCAACACTATCACAAGTGCAAAAAGTGTTTTTTCCACACTAATACAAGTGCAAAAGTGGTTTCCTGCACCAACACAAGTGCGAAAAGTGGTTTTTCAACACTAACACAAGTGCGAAAAGTGGTTTTTCAACACTATCACAAGTGCAAAAAGTGTTTTTTCCACATTAATACAAGTGCAAAAGTGGTTTCCTGCACCAACACAAGTGCGAAAAGTGGTTTTTCAACACTATCACAAGTGCAAAAAGTGTTTTTTCCACACTAATACAAGTGCAAAAGTGGTTTCCTGCACCAACACAAGTGCGAAAAGTGGTTTTTCAACACTATCACAAGTGCAAAAAGTGTTTTTTCCACACTAATACAAGTGCAAAAGTGGTTTCCTGCACCAACACAAGTGCGAAAAGTGGTTTTTCAACACTAACACAAGTGCGAAAAGTGGTTTTTCAACACTAACACAAGTGCGAAAAGTGGTTTTTCAACACTAACACAAGTGCGAAAAGTGGTTTTTCAACACTATCACAAGTGCAAAAAGTGTTTTTTCCACACTAATACAAGTGCGAAAAGTGTTTTTCATCACTAACACAAGTGCGAAAAGTGGTTTTTCATCACTAACACAAGTGCAAAAAGTGGTTTCCTGCACCAACACAAGTGCGAAATGTGGTTTTTCAACACTAACACAAGTGCAAAAAGTGTTTTTTCCACACTAATACAAGTGCAAAAGTGGTTTCCTGCACCAACACAAGTGCGAAAAGTGGGTTTCAACACTAACACAAGTGCGAAAAGTGGTTTTTCAACACTAACACAAGTGCGAAAAGTGGTTTTTCAACACTATCACAAATGCAAAAAGTGTTTTTCCACACTAATACAAGTGCAAAAGTGGTTTCCTGCACCAACACAAGTGCGAAAACTGGTTTTTCAACACTAACACAAGTGCGAAAAGTGGTTTTTCAACACTAACACATGTGCGAAAAGTGGTTTTTCAACACTATCACAAGTGCAAAAAGTGTTTTTTCCACACCAATACAAGTGCAAAAGTGGTTTCCTGCACCAAAACAAGTGCGAAAAGTGGTTTTTCAACACTAACACAAGTGCGAAAAGTGGTTTTTCAACACTAACACAAGTGCGAAAAGTGGTTTTTCAACACTATCACAAGTGCAAAAAGTGTTTTTTCCACACTAATACAAGTGCAAAAGTGGTTTCCTGCACCAACACAAGTGCGAAAAGTGGTTTTTCAACACTAACACAAGTGCGAAAAGTGGTTTTTCCACACTAATACAAGTGCAAAAGTGGATTCCTGCACCAACACAAGTGCGTAAAGTGGTTTTTCAACACTAACACAAGTGCGAAAAGTGGTTTTTCAACACTAACACAAGTGCAAAAAGTGTTTTTTCCACACTAATACAAGTGCAAAAGTGGTTTCCTGCACCAACACAAGTGCGAAAAGTGGTTTTTCAACACTAACACAAGTGCGAAAAGTGGTTTTTCAACATTAACACATGTGCGAAAAGTGGTTTTTCAACACTATCACAAGTGCAAAAAGTGTTTTTCCACACTAATATAAGTGCAAAAGTGGTTTCCTGCACAAACACAAGTGCGAAAAGTGGTTTTTCAACACTAACACAAGTGCGAAAAGTGGTTTTTCAACACTAACACAAGTGCGAAAAGTGGTTTTTCAACACTATTACAAGTGCAAAAAGTGTTTTTTCCACACTAATACAAGTGCAAAAGTGGTTTCCTGCACCAACACAAGTGCGAAAGTGGTTTTTCAACACTAACACAAGTGCGAAAAGTTGTTTTTCAACACTAACACAAGTGCGAAAAGTGGTTTTTCAACACTATCACAAGTGCAAAAAGTGTTTTTCCCACACTAATACAAGTGTAAAAGTGGTTACCTGCACCAACACAAGTGTGAAAAGTGGTTTTTCAACACTAACACAAGTGTGAAAAGTGGTTTTTCAACACAAACACAAGTGCGAAAAGTGTTTTTTCCACACTAATACACGTGCAAAAGTGGTTTCCTACACCAACACAAGTGCGAAAAGTGGTTTTTCAACACTAACACAAGTGCGAAAAGTGTTTTTTCAACACTAACACAAGTGTGAAAAGTGGTTTTTAAACACTATCACAAGTGCAAAAAGTGTTTTTTTCCACACTAATACAAGTGTAAAAATGGTTTCCTGCACCAACACAAGTGCGAAAAGTGGTTTTTCATCACTAACACAAGTTCGAAAAGTGGTTTTTCAACACAAACACAAGTGCGAAAAGTGGTTTTTCAACACTATCACAAGTGCGAAAAGTGTTTTTTCCACACTAATACACGTGCAAAAGTGTTTTCCTGCACCAACACAAGTGCGAAAAGTGGTTTTTCAACACTAACACAAGTGCGAAAAGTGGGTTTTTCAACACTAACACAAGTGCGAAAAGTGGTTTTTCAACAATATCACAAGTGCAAAAAGTGTTTTTTCCACACTAATACAAGTGCAAAAGTGGTTTGCTGCACCAACACAAGTGCGAAAAGTGGTTTTTCAACACTAACACAAGTGTGAAAAGTGGTTTTTCAACACTAACACAAGTGTGAAAAGTGGTTTTTCAACACAAACACAAGTGCGAAAAGTGTTTTTTCCACACTAATACACGTGCAAAAGTGGTTTCCTGCACCAACACAAGTGCGAAAAGTGGTTTTTTCAACACTAACACAAGTGCGAAAAGTGGTTTTTCAACACTAACACAAGTGTGAAAAGTGGTTTTTCAACACTATCACAAGTGCAAAAAGTGTTTTTTCCACACTAATACAAGTGCAAAAATGGTTTCCTGCACCAACACAAGTGCGAAAAGTGGTTTTTCATCACTAACACAAGTGCGAAAAGTGGTTTTTCAACACAAACACAAGTGCGAAAAGTGGTTTTTCAACACTATCACATGTGCGAAAAGTGTTTTTTCCACACTAATACAAGTGCAAAAGTGGTTTCCTGCACCAACACAAGTGCGAAAAGTGGTTTTTCAACACTAACACAAGTGCGAAAAGTGGTATTTCAACACTAACACAAGTGCGAAAAGTGGTTTTTCAACACTATCACAAGTGCAAAAATGTTTTTTCCACACTAATACAAGTGCAAAAGTGGTTTCCTGCACTGGTTTGGAACACATGGGGTTTGGAGGGGTTTGGAACACAAGATTTAGAGGCAAACACAGAGTTGAGGCATTCAGCTTTTTCACGTGCGGAGTCAGCCGTGTGGACATTTGAGGTGAGGGAGGGGATGGAGGGGGAACAAACACCAGAAACAGATTTGACCAGACGCCACCAGGATTTGGAAGAGGGAGACAGATAAGAGAGTTCGGTCCTGAGAACGGAGAGATATTGTTTCCCGGCTCACGGTTTGTTCACGGTTTGTTCACGACATTAAAAACATCATTGTCTGAGAGGGTCTGTGGGGGGTTTGAGTGATTGTAGCTCGTGATCCAGGTGAGCTTCAGGACCCACGGTCCTACTTTTATGATTATTATACAAGCTGGGACAGGTAGAAAAGATATGTAACAATAAATGACCAAAGAACAATTATCTTCTTCCTGATGTATTCCTGATGTATATATATATTATACATATGATAAACTCGCTCTTCATACAAAACACCCGCATGACCCTTTATATCTGGATCAAGATTCCCACCCCAGGTAAACAACTCCATGGAGGCACGTCATAGAAATCCCACAGCCGTGAAACCTCCAATCGATAATATAGAAAATAATTATGGATCAAAATGTGATCGAAACACGACAAGATTCACATTAGTTTCCTCAAAGAAATACCATTTCTATTGCAAGCACAATGAATGTCATGACGTCCTGAAAGGTGATTCTCTTACTCACATGGAATGTGAAACGTCCGCACAACGCTCCTTGTTGTTGTCTCTTCCGAACATGTGTCTAAGTTGAAAAAGATTGAAAAGTCAATTTATTGTACATTCCCTGAGGTAGATATATCCAAAATCAAGTTTTCAAAAGTGCAGATGGGGGTGAATGAAATTATTTACTTCACACGCTTTTACGGGGTGTTTTTCTCCTTCTTTGGTGAATCGTGTGGAGGTGAGGAGTTCAGATCAACGTCTTTGATTGATGATGATGGAATCATCTTTGATTCCCTGAAAAAGAACAGTTTTCTTTCATCCACAGCTTAATACAGTTGTGCTAAACCGGAAAACATGAACACATTCTCCATTTCAACAAATCTTTTCTTTCCTTCAGACACCACAATGACACATAAAACCAGGTAAAATAAAACTAGAGCGGCACTCGGTAGAGCGCATACCTCCAAGCGCATACAAGTGCGTAATGTGGTTTTTCAACACTAACACAAGTGCGAAAAGTGGTTTTTCAACACAATCACAAGTGCAAAAAGTGTTTTTTCCACACCAATACAAGTGCAAAAGTGGTTTCCTGCACCAACACAATTGCGAAAAGTGGTTTTTCAACACTAACACATGTGCAAAAAGTGTTTTTTCCACACTAATACAAGTGCAAAAGTGGTTTCCTGCACCAACACAAGTGCGAAAAGTGGTTTTTCAACACTAACACCAGTGCAAAAAGTTGTTTTTCAACACTATCACAAGTGCAAAAAGTGTTTTTCCCACACTAATACAAGTGTAAAAGTGGTTTCCTGCACCAACACAAGTGTGAAAAGTGGTTTTTCAACACTAACACAAGTGTGAAAAGTGGTTTTTCAACACAAACACAAGTGCAAAAAGTGTTTTTTCCACACTAATACAAGTGCAAAAATGGTTTCCTGCACCAACACAAGTGCGAAAAGTGGTTTTTCATCACTAACACAAGTGCGAAAAGTGGTTTTTCAACACAAACACAAGTGCGAAAAGTGGTTTTTCAACACTATCACATGTGCGAAAAGTGTTTTTTCCACACTAATACAAGTGCAAAAGTGGTTTCCTGCACCAACACAAGTGCGAAAAGTGGTTTTTCAACACTAACACAAGTGCGAAAAGTGGTATTTCAACACTAACACAAGTGCGAAAAGTGGTTTTTCAACACTATCACAAGTGCAAAAATGTTTTTTCCACACTAATACAAGTGCAAAAGTGGTTTCCTGCACTGGTTTGGAACACATGGGGTTTGGAGGGGTTTGGAACACAAGATTTAGAGGCAAACACAGAGTTGAGGCATTCAGCTTTTTCACGTGCGGAGTCAGCCGTGTGGACATTTGAGGTGAGGGAGGGGATGGAGGGGGAACAAACACCAGAAACAGATTTGACCAGACGCCACCAGGATTTGGAAGAGGGAGACAGATAAGAGAGTTCGGTCCTGAGAACGGAGAGATATTGTTTCCCGGCTCACGGTTTGTTCACGGTTTGTTCACGACATTAAAAACATCATTGTCTGAGAGGGTCTGTGGGGGGTTTGAGTGATTGTAGCTCGTGATCCAGGTGAGCTTCAGGACCCACGGTCCTACTTTTATGATTATTATACAAGCTGGGACAGGTAGAAAAGATATGTAACAATAAATGACCAAAGAACAATTATCTTCTTCCTGATGTATTCCTGATGTATATATATATTATACATATGATAAACTCGCTCTTCATACAAAACACCCGCATGACCCTTTATATCTGGATCAAGATTCCCACCCCAGGTAAACAACTCCATGGAGGCACGTCATAGAAATCCCACAGCCGTGAAACCTCCAATCGATAATATAGAAAATAATTATGGATCAAAATGTGATCGAAACACGACAAGATTCACATTAGTTTCCTCAAAGAAATACCATTTCTATTGCAAGCACAATGAATGTCATGACGTCCTGAAAGGTGATTCTCTTACTCACATGGAATGTGAAACGTCCGCACAACGCTCCTTGTTGTTGTCTCTTCCGAACATGTGTCTAAGTTGAAAAAGATTGAAAAGTCAATTTATTGTACATTCCCTGAGGTAGATATATCCAAAATCAAGTTTTCAAAAGTGCAGATGGGGGTGAATGAAATTATTTACTTCACACGCTTTTACGGGGTGTTTTTCTCCTTCTTTGGTGAATCGTGTGGAGGTGAGGAGTTCAGATCAACGTCTTTGATTGATGATGATGGAATCATCTTTGATTCCCTGAAAAAGAACAGTTTTCTTTCATCCACAGCTTAATACAGTTGTGCTAAACCGGAAAACATGAACACATTCTCCATTTCAACAAATCTTTTCTTTCCTTCAGACACCACAATGACACATAAAACCAGGTAAAATAAAACTAGAGCGGCACTCGGTAGAGCGCATACCTCCAAGCGCATACAAGTGCGTAATGTGGTTTTTCAACACTAACACAAGTGCGAAAAGTGGTTTTTCAACACAATCACAAGTGCAAAAAGTGTTTTTTCCACACCAATACAAGTGCAAAAGTGGTTTCCTGCACCAACACAATTGCGAAAAGTGGTTTTTCAACACTAACACATGTGCAAAAAGTGTTTTTTCCACACTAATACAAGTGCAAAAGTGGTTTCCTGCACCAACACAAGTGCGAAAAGTGGTTTTTCAACACTAACACCAGTGCAAAAAGTTGTTTTTCAACACTATCACAAGTGCAAAAAGTGTTTTTCCCACACTAATACAAGTGTAAAAGTGGTTTCCTGCACCAACACAAGTGTGAAAAGTGGTTTTTCAACACTAACACAAGTGTGAAAAGTGGTTTTTCAACACAAACACAAGTGCGAAAAGTGTTTTTTCCACACTAATACACGTGCAAAAGTGGTTTCCTACACCAACACAAGTGCGAAAAGTGGTTTTTCAACACTAACACAAGTGCGAAAAGTGTTTTTTCAACACTAACACAAGTGTGAAAAGTGGTTTTTAAACACTATCACAAGTGCAAAAAGTGTTTTTTCCACACTAATACAAGTGTAAAAATGGTTTCCTGCACCAACACAAGTGCGAAAAGTGGTTTTTCATCACTAACACAAGTTCGAAAAGTGGTTTTTCAACACAAACACAAGTGCGAAAAGTGGTTTTTCAACACTATCACAAGTGCGAAAAGTGTTTTTTCCACACTAATACACGTGCAAAAGTGTTTTCCTGCACCAACACAAGTGCGAAAAGTGGTTTTTCAACACTAACACAAGTGCGAAAAGTGGTTTTTCAACACTAACACAAGTGCGAAAAGTGGTTTTTCAACAATATCACAAGTGCAAAAAGTGTTTTTTCCACACTAATACAAGTGCAAAAGTGGTTTGCTGCACCAACACAAGTGCGAAAAGTGGTTTTTCAACACTAACACAAGTGTGAAAAGTGGTTTTTCAACACTAACACAAGTGTGAAAAGTGGTTTTTCAACACAAACACAAGTGCGAAAAGTGTTTTTTCCACACTAATACACGTGCAAAAGTGGTTTCCTGCACCAACACAAGTGCGAAAAGTGGTTTTTCAACACTAACACAAGTGCGAAAAGTGGTTTTTCAACACTAACACAAGTGTGAAAAGTGGTTTTTCAACACTATCACAAGTGCAAAAAGTGTTTTTTCCACACTAATACAAGTGCAAAAATGGTTTCCTGCACCAACACAAGTGCGAAAAGTGGTTTTTCATCACTAACACAAGTGCGAAAAGTGGTTTTTCAACACAAACACAAGTGCGAAAAGTGGTTTTTCAACACTATCACATGTGCGAAAAGTGTTTTTTCCACACTAATACAAGTGCAAAAGTGGTTTCCTGCACCAACACAAGTGCGAAAAGTGGTTTTTCAACACTAACACAAGTGCGAAAAGTGGTATTTCAACACTAACACAAGTGCGAAAAGTGGTTTTTCAACACTATCACAAGTGCAAAAATGTTTTTTCCACACTAATACAAGTGCAAAAGTGGTTTCCTGCACTGGTTTGGAACACATGGGGTTTGGAGGGGTTTGGAACACAAGATTTAGAGGCAAACACAGAGTTGAGGCATTCAGCTTTTTCACGTGCGGAGTCAGCCGTGTGGACATTTGAGGTGAGGGAGGGGATGGAGGGGGAACAAACACCAGAAACAGATTTGACCAGACGCCACCAGGATTTGGAAGAGGGAGACAGATAAGAGAGTTCGGTCCTGAGAACGGAGAGATATTGTTTCCCGGCTCACGGTTTGTTCACGGTTTGTTCACGACATTAAAAACATCATTGTCTGAGAGGGTCTGTGGGGGGTTTGAGTGATTGTAGCTCGTGATCCAGGTGAGCTTCAGGACCCACGGTCCTACTTTTATGATTATTATACAAGCTGGGACAGGTAGAAAAGATATGTAACAATAAATGACCAAAGAACAATTATCTTCTTCCTGATGTATTCCTGATGTATATATATATTATACATATGATAAACTCGCTCTTCATACAAAACACCCGCATGACCCTTTATATCTGGATCAAGATTCCCACCCCAGGTAAACAACTCCATGGAGGCACGTCATAGAAATCCCACAGCCGTGAAACCTCCAATCGATAATATAGAAAATAATTATGGATCAAAATGTGATCGAAACACGACAAGATTCACATTAGTTTCCTCAAAGAAATACCATTTCTATTGCAAGCACAATGAATGTCATGACGTCCTGAAAGGTGATTCTCTTACTCACATGGAATGTGAAACGTCCGCACAACGCTCCTTGTTGTTGTCTCTTCCGAACATGTGTCTAAGTTGAAAAAGATTGAAAAGTCAATTTATTGTACATTCCCTGAGGTAGATATATCCAAAATCAAGTTTTCAAAAGTGCAGATGGGGGTGAATGAAATTATTTACTTCACACGCTTTTACGGGGTGTTTTTCTCCTTCTTTGGTGAATCGTGTGGAGGTGAGGAGTTCAGATCAACGTCTTTGATTGATGATGATGGAATCATCTTTGATTCCCTGAAAAAGAACAGTTTTCTTTCATCCACAGCTTAATACAGTTGTGCTAAACCGGAAAACATGAACACATTCTCCATTTCAACAAATCTTTTCTTTCCTTCAGACACCACAATGACACATAAAACCAGGTAAAATAAAACTAGAGCGGCACTCGGTAGAGCGCATACCTCCAAGCGCATACAAGTGCGTAATGTGGTTTTTCAACACTAACACAAGTGCGAAAAGTGGTTTTTCAACACAATCACAAGTGCAAAAAGTGTTTTTTCCACACCAATACAAGTGCAAAAGTGGTTTCCTGCACCAACACAATTGCGAAAAGTGGTTTTTCAACACTAACACATGTGCAAAAAGTGTTTTTTCCACACTAATACAAGTGCAAAAGTGGTTTCCTGCACCAACACAAGTGCGAAAAGTGGTTTTTCAACACTAACACCAGTGCAAAAAGTTGTTTTTCAACACTAACACAAGTGCGAAAAGTGGTTTTTCAACACTATCACAAGTGCAAAAAGTGTTTTTTCCACACTAATACAAGTGCAAAAGTGGTTTCCTGCACCAACACAAGTGCGAAAAGTGGTTTTTCAACACTAACACAAGTGCGAAAAGTGGTTTTTCAACACAAACACAAGTGCGAAAAGTGTTTTTTCCACACTAATACACGTGCAAAAGTGGTTTCCTGCACCAACACAAGTGCGAAAAGTGGTTTTTCAACACTAAAACAAGTGCGAAAAGTGGTTTTTCAACACTAACACAAGTGCGAAAAGTGGTTTTTCAACACTATCACAAGTGCAAAAAGTGTTTTTTCCACACTAATACAAGTGCAAAAGTGGTTTCCTGCACCAACACAAGTGCGAAAAGTGGTTTTTCAACACTAACACAAGTGCGAAAAGTGGTTTTTCAACACTATCACAAGTGCAAAAAGTGTTTTTTCCAAACTAATACAAGTGCAAAAGTGGTTTCCTGCACCAACACAAGTGCGAAAAGTGGTTTTTCAACACTAACACAAGTGCGAAAAGTGGTTTTTCAACACTAACACAAGTGCGAAAAGTGGTTTTTCAACACTATCACAAGTGCAAAAAGTGTTTTTTCCACACTAATACAAGTGCAAAAGTGGTTTCCTGCACCAACACAAGTGCGAAAAGTGGTTTTTCAACACTAACACAAGTGCGAAAAGTGGTTTTTCAACACTAACACATGTGCGAAAAGTGGTTTTTCAACACTATCACAAGTGCAAAAAGTATTTTTTCCACACTAATACAAGTGCAAAAGTGGTTTCCTGCACCAACACAAGTGCGAAAAGTGGTTTTTCAACACTAACACAAGTGTGAAAAGTGGTTTTTCAACACTAACACAAGTGCGAAAAGTGGTTTTTCAACACTAACACAAGTGCGAAAAGTGGTTTTTCAACACTATCACAAGTGCAAAAAGTGTTTTTTCCACACTAATACAAGTGCAAAAATGGTTTCCTGCACCAACACAAGTGCGAAAAGTGGTTTTTCATCACTAACACAAGTGCGAAAAGTGGTTTCCTGCACCAACACAAGTGCGAAAAGTGGTTTTTCAACACTAACACAAGTGCGAAAAGTGGTTTTTCAACACTAACACATGTGCGAAAAGTGGTTTTTCAACACTATCACAAGTGCAAAAAGTGTTTTTTCCACACTAATACAAGTGCAAAAGTGGTTTCCTGCACCAAAACAAGTGCGAAAAGTGGTTTTTCAACACTAACACAAGTGCGAAAAGTGGTTTTTCAACACTATCACAAGTGCAAAAAGTGTTTTTTCCACACTAATACAAGTGCAAAAGTGGTTTCCTGCACCAAAACAAGTGCGAAAAGTGGTTTTTCAACACTAACACATGTGCGAAAAGTGGTTTTTCAACACTATCACAAGTGCAAAAAGTGTTTTTTCCACACTAATACAAGTGCAAAAGTGGTTTCCTGCACCAAAACAAGTGCGAAAAGTGGTTTTTCAACACTAACACAAGTGCGAAAAGTGGTTTTTCAACACTAACACAAGTGCGAAAAGTGGTTTTTCAACACTATCACAAGTGCAAAAAGTGTTTTTTCCACACTAATACAAGTGCAAAAGTGGTTTCCTGCACCAACACAAGTGCGAAAAGTGGTTTTTCAACACTAACACATGTGCGAAAAATGGTTTTTCAACACTATCACAAGTGCAAAAAGTGTTTTTTCCACACTAACACAAGTGCGAAAAGTGGTTTTTCAACACGATCACAAGTGCAAAAAGTGTTTTTTCCACACTAATACAAGTGCAAAAGTGGTTTCCTGCACCAACACAAGTGCGAAAAGTGGTTTTTCAACACTAACACAAGTGCGAAAAGTGGTTTTTCAACACAAACACAAGTGCGAAAAGTGTTTTTTCCACACTAATACAAGTGCAAAAGTGGTTTCCTGCACCAACACAAGTGCGTAAAGTGGTTTTTCAACACTAACACATGTGCGAAAAGTGGTTTTCCAACACAATCACAAGTGCAAAAAGTGTTTTTTCCACACTAATGCAAGTGCAAAAGTGGTTTCCTGCACCAACACAAGTGCGAAAAGTGGTTTTTCAACACTAACACAAGTGCGAAAAGTTGTTTTTCAACACTAACACAAGTGCGAAAAGTGGTTTTTCAACACTATCACAAGTGCAAAAAGTGTTTTTTCCACACTAATACAAGTGCAAAAGTGGTTTCCTGCACCAACACAAGTGCGAAAAGTGGTTTTTCAACACTAACACAAGTGTGAAAAGTGGTTTTTCAACACAAACACAAGTGCGAAAAGTGTTTTTTCCACACTAATACAAGTGCAAAAGTGGTTTCCTGCACCAACACAAGTGCGAAAAGTGGTTTTTCAACACTAACACAAGTGCGAAAAGTGGTTTTTCAACACTAACACAAGTGTGAAAAGTGGTTTTTCAACACTATCACAAGTGCAAAAAGTGTTTTTTCCACACTAATACAAGTGCAAAAATGGTTTCCTGCACCAACACAAGTGCGAAAAGTGGTTTTTCATCACTAACACAAGTGCGAAAAGTGGTTTTTCAACACAAACACAAGTGCGAAAAGTGGTTTTTCAACACTATCACAAGTGTGAAAAGTGTTTTTTCCACACTAATACACGTGCAAAAGTGGTTTCCTGCACCAACACAAGTGCGAAAAGTGGTTTTTCAACACTAACACAAGTGCGAAAAGTGGTTTTTCAACACTAACACAAGTGCGAAAAGTGGTTTTTCAACAATATCACAAGTGCAAAAAGTGTTTTTTCCACGCCAATACAAGTGCAAAAGTGTTTTCCTGCACCAACACAAGTGAGAAAAGTGGTTTTTCAACACTAACACAAGTGCGAAAAGTGGTTTTTCAACACTAACACAAGTGCGAAAAGTGGTTTTTCAACACTAACACAAGTGTGAAAAGTGCTTTTTCCACACTAATACAAGTGCAAAAGTGGTTTCCTGCACCAACACAATTGCGAAAAGTGGTTTTTCAACACTAACGCAAGTGCAAAAAGTGGTTTTTCAACACTAACACAAGTGCTAAAAGTGTTTTTTCCACACTAATACAAGTGCAAAAGTGGTTTTCTGCACCAACACAAGTGCGAAAAGTGGTTTTTCAACACTAACACAAGTGCGAAAAGTGGTTTTTCAACACTATCACAAGTGCAAAAAGTGTTTTTTCCACACTAATACAAGTGCAAAAGTGGTTTCCTGCACCAACACAAGTGCGAAAAGTGGTTTTTCAACACTAACACAAGTGCGAAAAGTGGTTTTTCAACACTAACACAAGTGCAAAAAGTGTTTTTTCCACACTAATACAAGTGCAAAAGTGGTTTCCTGCACCAACACAAGTGCGAAAAGTGGTTTTTCAACACTAACACAAGTGCGAAAAGTGGTTTTTCAACACTAACACAAGTGCAAAAAGTGGTTTCCTGCACAAACACAAGTGCGTAATGTGGTTTTTCAACACTAACACAAGTGCGAAAAGTGGTTTTTCAACACAATCACAAGTGCAAAAAGTGTTTTTTCCACACCAATACAAGTGCAAAAGTGTTTTCCTGCACCAACACAAGTGCGAAAAGTGGTTTTTCAACACTAACACATGTGCAAAAAGTGTTTTTTCCACACTAATACAAGTGCAAAAGTGGTTTCCTGCACCAACACGAGTGCGAAAAGTGGTTTTTCAACACTAACACAAGTGCGAAAAGTTGTTTTTCAACACTAACACAAGTGCGAAAAGTGGTTTTTCAACACTATCACAAGTGCAAAAAGTGTTTTTTCCACACTAATACAAGTGCAAAAGTGGTTTCCTGCACCAACACAAGTGCGAAAAGTGGTTTTTCAACACTAACACAAGTGCGAAAAGTGGTTTTTCAACACAAACACAAGTGCGAAAAGTGTTTTTTCCACACTAATACACGTGCAAAAGTGGTTTCCTGCACCAACACAAGTGCGAAAAGTGGTTTTTCAACACTAAAACAAGTGCAAAAAGTGGTTTTTCAACACTAACACAAGTGCGAAAAGTGGTTTTTCAACACTATCACAAGTGCAAAAAGTGTTTTTTCCACACTAATACAAGTGCAAAAGTGGTTTCCTGCACCAACACAAGTGCGAAAAGTGGTTTTTCAACACTAACACAAGTGCGAAAAGTGGTTTTTCAACACTATCACAAGTGCAAAAAGTGTTTTTTCCACATTAATACAAGTGCAAAAGTGGTTTCCTGCACCAACACAAGTGCGAAAAGTGGTTTTTCAACACTATCACAAGTGCAAAAAGTGTTTTTTCCACACTAATACAAGTGCAAAAGTGGTTTCCTGCACCAACACAAGTGCGAAAAGTGGTTTTTCAACACTATCACAAGTGCAAAAAGTGTTTTTTCCACACTAATACAAGTGCAAAAGTGGTTTCCTGCACCAACACAAGTGCGAAAAGTGGTTTTTCAACACTAACACAAGTGCGAAAAGTGGTTTTTCAACACTAACACAAGTGCGAAAAGTGGTTTTTCAACACTAACACAAGTGCGAAAAGTGGTTTTTCAACACTATCACAAGTGCAAAAAGTGTTTTTTCCACACTAATACAAGTGCGAAAAGTGGTTTTTCATCACTAACACAAGTGCGAAAAGTGGTTTTTCATCACTAACACAAGTGCAAAAAGTGGTTTCCTGCACCAACACAAGTGCGAAATGTGGTTTTTCAACACTAACACAAGTGCAAAAAGTGTTTTTTCCACACTAATACAAGTGCAAAAGTGGTTTCCTGCACCAACACAAGTGCGAAAAGTGGGTTTTCAACACTAACACAAGTGCGAAAAGTGGTTTTTCAACACTAACACAAGTGCGAAAAGTGGTTTTTCAACACTATCACAAATGCAAAAAGTGTTTTTTCCACACTAATACAAGTGCAAAAGTGGTTTCCTGCACCAACACAAGTGCGAAAAGTGGTTTTTCAACACTAACACAAGTGCGAAAAGTGGTTTTTCAACACTAACACATGTGCGAAAAGTGGTTTTTCAACACTATCACAAGTGCAAAAAGTGTTTTTTCCACACCAATACAAGTGCAAAAGTGGTTTCCTGCACCAAAACAAGTGCGAAAAGTGGTTTTTCAACACTAACACAAGTGCGAAAAGTGGTTTTTCAACACTAACACAAGTGCGAAAAGTGGTTTTTCAACACTATCACAAGTGCAAAAAGTGTTTTTTCCACACTAATACAAGTGCAAAAGTGGTTTCCTGCACCAACACAAGTGCGAAAAGTGGTTTTTCAACACTAACACAAGTGCGAAAAGTGGTTTTTCCACACTAATACAAGTGCAAAAGTGGATTCCTGCACCAACACAAGTGCGTAAAGTGGTTTTTCAACACTAACACAAGTGCGAAAAGTGGTTTTTCAACACTAACACAAGTGCAAAAAGTGTTTTTTCCACACTAATACAAGTGCAAAAGTGGTTTCCTGCACCAACACAAGTGCGAAAAGTGGTTTTTCAACACTAACACAAGTGCGAAAAGTGGTTTTTCAACATTAACACATGTGCGAAAAGTGGTTTTTCAACACTATCACAAGTGCAAAAAGTGTTTTTCCACACTAATACAAGTGCAAAAGTGGTTTCCTGTACCAACACAAGTGCGAAAAGTGGTTTTTCAACACTAACACAAGTGCGAAAAGTGGTTTTTCAACACTAACACAAGTGCGAAAAGTGGTTTTTCAACACTATTACAAGTGCAAAAAGTGTTTTTTCCACACTAATACAAGTGCAAAAGTGGTTTCCTGCACCAACACAAGTGCGAAAAGTGGTTTTTCAACACTAACACAAGTGCGAAAAGTTGTTTTTCAACACTAACACAAGTGCGAAAAGTGGTTTTTCAACACTATCACAAGTGCAAAAAGTGTTTTTCCCACACTAATACAAGTGTAAAAGTGGTTTCCTGCACCAACACAAGTGTGAAAAGTGGTTTTTCAACACTAACACAAGTGTGAAAAGTGGTTTTTCAACACAAACACAAGTGCGAAAAGTGTTTTTTCCACACTAATACACGTGCAAAAGTGGTTTCCTACACCAACACAAGTGCGAAAAGTGGTTTTTCAACACTAACACAAGTGCGAAAAGTGGTTTTTCAACACTAACACAAGTGTGAAAAGTGGTTTTTAAACACTATCACAAGTGCAAAAAGTGTTTTTTCCACACTAATACAAGTGCAAAAATGGTTTCCTGCACCAACACAAGTGCGAAAAGTGGTTTTTCATCACTAACACAAGTTCGAAAAGTGGTTTTTCAACACAAACACAAGTGCGAAAAGTGGTTTTTCAACACTATCACAAGTGCGAAAAGTGTTTTTTCCACACTAATACACGTGCAAAAGTGTTTTCCTGCACCAACACAAGTGCGAAAAGTGGTTTTTCAACACTAACACAAGTGCGAAAAGTGGTTTTTCAACACTAACACATGTGCGAAAAGTGGTTTTTCAACAATATCACAAGTGCAAAAAGTGTTTTTTCCACACTAATACAAGTGCAAAAGTGGTTTCCTGCACCAACACAAGTGCGAAAAGTGGTTTTTCAACACTAACACAAGTGTGAAAAGTGGTTTTTCAACACTAACACAAGTGTGAAAAATGGTTTTTCAACACAAACACAAGTGCGAAAAGTGTTTTTTCCACACTAATACACGTGCAAAAGTGGTTTCCTGCACCAACACAAGTGCGAAAAGTGGTTTTTCAACACTAACACAAGTGCGAAAAGTGGTTTTTCAACACTAACACAAGTGTGAAAAGTGGTTTTTCAACACTATCACAAGTGCAAAAAGTGTTTTTTCCACACTAATACAAGTGCAAAAATGGTTTCCTGCACCAACACAAGTGCGAAAAGTGGTTTTTCATCACTAACACAAGTGCGAAAAGTGGTTTTTCAACACAAACACAAGTGCGAAAAGTGGTTTTTCAACACTATCACATGTGCGAAAAGTGTTTTTTCCACACTAATACAAGTGCAAAAGTGGTTTCCTGCACCAACACAAGTGCGAAAAGTGGTTTTTCAACACTAACACAAGTGCGAAAAGTGGTATTTCAACACTAACACAAGTGCGAAAAGTGGTTTTTCAACACTATCACAAGTGCAAAAATGTTTTTTCCACACTAATACAAGTGCAAAAGTGGTTTCCTGCACTGGTTTGGAACACATGGGGTTTGGAGGGGTTTGGAACACAAGATTTAGAGGCAAACACAGAGTTGAGGCATTCAGCTTTTTCACGTGCGGAGTCAGCCGTGTGGACATTTGAGGTGAGGGAGGGGATGGAGGGGGAACAAACACCAGAAACAGATTTGACCAGACGCCACCAGGATTTGGAAGAGGGAGACAGATAAGAGAGTTCGGTCCTGAGAACGGAGAGATATTGTTTCCCGGCTCACGGTTTGTTCACGGTTTGTTCACGACATTAAAAACATCATTGTCTGAGAGGGTCTGTGGGGGGTTTGAGTGATTGTAGCTCGTGATCCAGGTGAGCTTCAGGACCCACGGTCCTACTTTTATGATTATTATACAAGCTGGGACAGGTAGAAAAGATATGTAACAATAAATGACCAAAGAACAATTATCTTCTTCCTGATGTATTCCTGATGTATATATATATTATACATATGATAAACTCGCTCTTCATACAAAACACCCGCATGACCCTTTATATCTGGATCAAGATTCCCACCCCAGGTAAACAACTCCATGGAGGCACGTCATAGAAATCCCACAGCCGTGAAACCTCCAATCGATAATATAGAAAATAATTATGGATCAAAATGTGATCGAAACACGACAAGATTCACATTAGTTTCCTCAAAGAAATACCATTTCTATTGCAAGCACAATGAATGTCATGACGTCCTGAAAGGTGATTCTCTTACTCACATGGAATGTGAAACGTCCGCACAACGCTCCTTGTTGTTGTCTCTTCCGAACATGTGTCTAAGTTGAAAAAGATTGAAAAGTCAATTTATTGTACATTCCCTGAGGTAGATATATCCAAAATCAAGTTTTCAAAAGTGCAGATGGGGGTGAATGAAATTATTTACTTCACACGCTTTTACGGGGTGTTTTTCTCCTTCTTTGGTGAATCGTGTGGAGGTGAGGAGTTCAGATCAACGTCTTTGATTGATGATGATGGAATCATCTTTGATTCCCTGAAAAAGAACAGTTTTCTTTCATCCACAGCTTAATACAGTTGTGCTAAACCGGAAAACATGAACACATTCTCCATTTCAACAAATCTTTTCTTTCCTTCAGACACCACAATGACACATAAAACCAGGTAAAATAAAACTAGAGCGGCACTCGGTAGAGCGCATACCTCCAAGCGCATACAAGTGCGTAATGTGGTTTTTCAACACTAACACAAGTGCGAAAAGTGGTTTTTCAACACAATCACAAGTGCAAAAAGTGTTTTTTCCACACCAATACAAGTGCAAAAGTGGTTTCCTGCACCAACACAAGTGCGAAAAGTGGTTTTTCAACACTAACACATGTGCAAAAAGTGTTTTTTCCACACTAATACAAGTGCAAAAGTGGTTTCCTGCACCAACACAAGTGCGAAAAGTGGTTTTTCAACACTAACACCAGTGCAAAAAGTTGTTTTTCAACACTAACACAAGTGCGAAAAGTGGTTTTTCAACACTATCACAAGTGCAAAAAGTGTTTTTTCCACACTAATACAAGTGCAAAAGTGGTTTCCTGCACCAACACAAGTGCGAAAAGTGGTTTTTCAACACTAACACAAGTGCGAAAAGTGGTTTTTCAACACAAACACAAGTGCGAAAAGTGTTTTTTCCACACTAATACACGTGCAAAAGTGGTTTCCTGCACCAACACAAGTGCGAAAAGTGGTTTTTCAACACTAAAACAAGTGCGAAAAGTGGTTTTTCAACACTAACACAAGTGCGAAAAGTGGTTTTTCAACACTATCACAAGTGCAAAAAGTGTTTTTTCCACACTAATACAAGTGCAAAAGTGGTTTCCTGCACCAACACAAGTGCGAAAAGTGGTTTTTCAACACTAACACAAGTGCGAAAAGTGGTTTTTCAACACTATCACAAGTGCAAAAAGTGTTTTTTCCAAACTAATACAAGTGCAAAAGTGGTTTCCTGCACCAACACAAGTGCGAAAAGTGGTTTTTCAACACTAACACAAGTGCGAAAAGTGGTTTTTCAACACTAACACAAGTGCGAAAAGTGGTTTTTCAACACTATCACAAGTGCAAAAAGTGTTTTTTCCACACTAATACAAGTGCAAAAGTGGTTTCCTGCACCAACACAAGTGCGAAAAGTGGTTTTTCAACACTAACACATGTGCAAAAAGTGTTTTTTCCACACTATTACAAGTGCAAAAGTGGTTTCCTGCACCAACAGAAGTGCGGAAAGTGGTTTTTCAACACTAACACAAGTGCGAAAAGTGGTTTTTCAACACAATCACAAGTGCAAAAAGTGTTTTTTCCACACCAATACAAGTGCAAAAGTGGTTTCCTGCACCAACACAAGTGCGAAAAGTGGTTTTTCAACACTAACACATGTGCAAAAAGTGTTTTTTCCACACTAATACAAGTGCAAAAGTGGTTTCCTGCACCAACACAAGTGCGAAAAGTGGTTTTTCAACACTAACACCAGTGCAAAAAGTTGTTTTTCAACACTAACACAAGTGCGAAAAGTGGTTTTTCAACACTATCACAAGTGCAAAAAGTGTTTTTTCCACACTAATACAAGTGCAAAAGTGGTTTCCTGCACCAACACAAGTGCGAAAAGTGGTTTTTCAACACTAACACAAGTGCGAAAAGTGGTTTTTCAACACAAACACAAGTGCGAAAAGTGTTTTTTCCACACTAATACACGTGCAAAAGTGGTTTCCTGCACCAACACAAGTGCGAAAAGTGGTTTTTCAACACTAAAACAAGTGCGAAAAGTGGTTTTTCAACACTAACACAAGTGCGAAAAGTGGTTTTTCAACACTATCACAAGTGCAAAAAGTGTTTTTTCCACACTAATACAAGTGCAAAAGTGGTTTCCTGCACCAACACAAGTGCGAAAAGTGGTTTTTCAACACTAACACCAGTGCAAAAAGTTGTTTTTCAACACTAACACAAGTGCGAAAAGTGGTTTTTCAACACTATCACAAGTGCAAAAAGTGTTTTTTCCACACTAATACAAGTGCAAAAGTGGTTTCCTGCACCAACACAAGTGCGAAAAGTGGTTTTTCAACACTAACACAAGTGCGAAAAGTGGTTTTTCAACACAAACACAAGTGCGAAAAGTGTTTTTTCCACACTAATACACGTGCAAAAGTGGTTTCCTGCACCAACACAAGTGCGAAAAGTGGTTTTTCAACACTAAAACAAGTGCGAAAAGTGGTTTTTCAACACTAACACAAGTGCGAAAAGTGGTTTTTCAACACTATCACAAGTGCAAAAAGTGTTTTTTCCACACTAATACAAGTGCAAAAGTGGTTTCCTGCACCAACACAAGTGCGAAAAGTGGTTTTTCAACACTAACACAAGTGCGAAAAGTGGTTTTTCAACACTATCACAAGTGCAAAAAGTGTTTTTTCCAAACTAATACAAGTGCAAAAGTGGTTTCCTGCACCAACACAAGTGCGAAAAGTGGTTTTTCAACACTAACACAAGTGCGAAAAGTGGTTTTTCAACACTAACACAAGTGCGAAAAGTGGTTTTTCAACACTATCACAAGTGCAAAAAGTGTTTTTTCCACACTAATACAAGTGCAAAAGTGGTTTCCTGCACCAACACAAGTGCGAAAAGTGGTTTTTCAACACTAACACAAGTGCGAAAAGTGGTTTTTCAACACTAACACATGTGCGAAAAGTGGTTTTTCAACACTATCACAAGTGCAAAAAGTATTTTTTCCACACTAATACAAGTGCAAAAGTGGTTTCCTGCACCAACACAAGTGCGAAAAGTGGTTTTTCAACACTAACACAAGTGTGAAAAGTGGTTTTTCAACACTAACACAAGTGCGAAAAGTGGTTTTTCAACACTAACACAAGTGCGAAAAGTGGTTTTTCAACACTATCACAAGTGCAAAAAGTGTTTTTTCCACACTAATACAAGTGCAAAAATGGTTTCCTGCACCAACACAAGTGCGAAAAGTGGTTTTTCATCACTAACACAAGTGCGAAAAGTGGTTTCCTGCACCAACACAAGTGCGAAAAGTGGTTTTTCAACACTAACACAAGTGCGAAAAGTGGTTTTTCAACACTAACACATGTGCGAAAAGTGGTTTTTCAACACTATCACAAGTGCAAAAAGTGTTTTTTCCACACTAATACAAGTGCAAAAGTGGTTTCCTGCACCAAAACAAGTGCGAAAAGTGGTTTTTCAACACTAACACAAGTGCGAAAAGTGTTTTTCAACACTAACACATGTGCGAAAAGTGGTTTTTCAACACTATCACAAGTGCAAAAAGTGTTTTTTCCACACTAATACAAGTGCAAAAGTGGTTTCCTGCACCAAAACAAGTGCGAAAAGTGGTTTTTCAACACTAACACAAGTGCGAAAAGTGGTTTTTCAACACTAACACAAGTGCGAAAAGTGGTTTTTCAACACTATCACAAGTGCAAAAAGTGTTTTTTTCCACACTAATACAAGTGCAAAAGTGGTTTCCTGCACCAACACAAGTGCGAAAAGTGGTTTTTCAACACTAACACATGTGCGAAAAATGGTTTTTCAACACTATCACAAGTGCAAAAAGTGTTTTTTCCACACTAATACAAGTGCAAAAGTGGTTTCCTGCACCAGCACAAGTGCGAAAAGTGGTTTTTCAACACGAACACAAGTGCGAAAAGTGGTTTTTCAACACTAACACAAGTGCGAAAAGTGGTTTTTCAACACGATCACAAGTGCAAAAAGTGTTTTTTCCACACTAATACAAGTGCAAAAGTGGTTTCCTGCACCAACACAAGTGCGAAAAGTGGTTTTTCAACACTAACACAAGTGCGAAAAGTGGTTTTTCAACACAAACACAAGTGCGAAAAGTGTTTTTTCCACACTAATACAAGTGCAAAAGTGGTTTCCTGCACCAACACAAGTGCGTAAAGTGGTTTTTCAACACTAACACATGTGCGAAAAGTGGTTTTCCAACACAATCACAAGTGCAAAAAGTGTTTTTTCCACACTAATGCAAGTGCAAAAGTGGTTTCCTGCACCAACACAAGTGCGAAAAGTGGTTTTTCAACACTAACACAAGTGCGAAAAGTTGTTTTTCAACACTAACACAAGTGCGAAAAGTGGTTTTTCAACACTATCACAAGTGCAAAAAGTGTTTTTTCCACACTAATACAAGTGCAAAAGTGGTTTCCTGCACCAACACAAGTGCGAAAAGTGGTTTTTCAACACTAACACAAGTGTGAAAAGTGGTTTTTCAACACAAACACAAGTGCGAAAAGTGTTTTTTCCACACTAATACAAGTGCAAAAGTGGTTTCCTGCACCAACACAAGTGCGAAAAGTGGTTTTTCAACACTAACACAAGTGCGAAAAGTGGTTTTTCAACACTAACACAAGTGTGAAAAGTGGTTTTTCAACACTATCACAAGTGCAAAAAGTGTTTTTTCCACACTAATACAAGTGCAAAAATGGTTTCCTGCACCAACACAAGTGCGAAAAGTGGTTTTTCATCACTAACACAAGTGCGAAAAGTGGTTTTTCAACACAAACACAAGTGCGAAAAGTGGTTTTTCAACACTATCACAAGTGTGAAAAGTGTTTTTTCCACACTAATACACGTGCAAAAGTGGTTTCCTGCACCAACACAAGTGCGAAAAGTGGTTTTTCAACACTAACACAAGTGCGAAAAGTGGTTTTTCAACACTAACACAAGTGCGAAAAGTGGTTTTTCAACAATATCACAAGTGCAAAAAGTGTTTTTTCCACGCCAATACAAGTGCAAAAGTGTTTTCCTGCACCAACACAAGTGCGAAAAGTGGTTTTTCAACACTAACACAAGTGCGAAAAGTGGTTTTTC